>NW_015386753.1:105213-174726 GCF_001527695.2 Protobothrops mucrosquamatus
CCCAGTGTGTGGTTCCAACCGTGCCTTCGGTACCTCACTCAAGGACCGTGACCATAGCCCAGAGAGAACCTTAATAATTTTTTGGGTCGGGTGGTCAGGGGAACAGCCTCTGTGTTTGTTCCAACTCCGCCTCCGCCAGCTTCTTGCCTGCCAGAGCGTCACCTCAGCCTATCTGAGACTGCTCCACTGGGATGGAAGGCTCTTCGTTACCTCAATCCACTCCATCTTCCAGTCACGGCTGCACTACGCCCTCTGGACAGGGGACGGCAGGCAAGGCAAAAGCCAAAACTAAACACATGCTCAAGAAGCCTTCTAAGCTGGCGGAGAAGCAAGCCAGCCGTAGACACCAGGCTCTGGAGAAGGAGTTCTCCAGAGTGCAGAGGCAAGCCGGGATTGAGTCAAGGCAGCTGGAGGATACTGAGATTGATTTGCCATTAGGACCTTCTGCCTCTGTCCAGGGCGTATGGTCTGTTCCAGGAACCCCAGTGAACATAGGTTCTCCCCCCACTGTGGTTCAACACCCCACAATTCCTCCGGGGACAGTTTCAGAGTCCACAGTCACGCCCTTGGCTACGGATTCCAGGGGGGTGGACTTGGCAGACATTTTTGCTGACGCGTGCCTTGAGGCCTTGCTTTCCAAGGTGGTGGATAGAGCCTTAGCCCAGCGCTCCTCTCATTCACCTGATCAGGGGGCTTCCACCTCGGCTATGTCCCCTTACGAGATCCCCGTAGAATTCCCCATGATTCAGGAGCCTATGTCTCCTGCACACTCTTCAGTGAGTGGTTTCTCTTCCCCTTAAGGTGGGGAACAGCCGGATCTTCTGCTTTCGGAAGATGAGGAACTCCCTCCTGAACCTTCCACTTCGGGGGGTCTCTGTAATCCGACTCATTTCCTGTCAATTCTTCGTAAGGCTACAGCAACCGCAAACTTAGGGTCAGACCAATTCCCTCAACCACCAGTGGCGTCAGATACCGACCCTTACCCAATATTCTTTGAGAAAGTGGCTACCGAACACCATGTTCCATGCCCCTCCATCTTCCTTAAAGGGATTAAGAAGCCATGGGCTTCCCCGGCCTCATTTCCTTCCGTTAGTGGGACCGACAGAAAGCTATTCGGCACCTCCACTGATCTCAGTGACGCGCTGGAGGTCCCTAAGGTAGACGAGGCTTGGACCCCATTGGTATCCCAAACGGACGTTGCTGGGGACTTGACACAGGCACTTAAAGCGGACGATAAAAAATGGGAGCATACATTCAGGAAGACGCATCAATCAGCGGCCTGGGCAATTAAAACGGCCAGCTGCACATCATTTTTTGTCAGAACCACCCTTCTTTGGCTGCGTCAGCTCCAAGCCAGGGTCCCTGCTGAAGACTTACGTACTCATCAGGATCTAAGTAAAATGGTGGCGGCCACTGAGTACGCTGGAGACGCCTCTCTTCAGTCTGCTGTTTTTGCCTCCAGATCCTTGGCTTCTAACATCACGGCCAGAAGGATGTTATGGCTGAAGCATTGACAGGCTGATACCAGACTTAAATGGAGTCTTGCGTCGGCACCTTATCTGGGCAATAATTTATTTGGGGAATCCCTTGCCCCTTATCTGGTAGAGAACAAAGATAAATGCAAAGCCATGGCTCATATAATTAAGAAGTCTGACAAACGACCCACCCCCTACTTTCGTAGGCAGTCCTTTCGACAGACAGCGGGAGTCTCTGCCACCCAGACTTCCCGCTCTTATACTCCCAGAGAGAGGCCATACGACCGTCCTTACGACAGGACCGGGTTTAGACCCAGACAGCAGGGCCAAAGCAAACAACCATTTTGTGGGGCAGGACGCCCATTTAGGAAGTTCAAATGACTCACACACGTTCCTTCCCATCGGGGGGCGGCTAGCTCACTTCTTCCACTGGTGGGAACTTTCCTCCACGGACAGCTGGGTGCTGCAATCCATCCAGCACGGTCTGTCCCTGGAGTTTCTAGCCACACCCCCAGAACGACTCATTCTTTGTTCCGTTTCCAGAAATCCACAGAAACGGGAACTTATGCAGGAGGCCATCCACCAATCATTACATCACTTACAAAAAGTTCAAGATGCAATCCCTCCAGTCCATACTAGGAGGGATCAGACGGGGATTTTTTAGCATCAATAGACCTCACAGAGGCCTTTCTTCACATCCCCATTCATCCAGCTCACCGCCGGTTCCTGAGGTTTTGTTACAAGAGCAAACACTTTCAGTACAGGGCCCTCCCCTTCGGTCTTTCGTCGGCCCCCAGGGTATTCACAAAAATCCTGGCCGTCCTGGCAGCCCAGTTGAGGAAGGTCCCCATTCGCGTCCAGTACTACCTGGACGATATTCTAATTCAGGCGTCCTCTTTCCAGGCAGCTCAGAGGGATGTGAACCACGCCATTCAGGTACTTCAACTTCATGGCTTCTCGGTCAATTTTCAAAAGAGCCAGACGGTTCCCGCGTCCAGACTCTTGCACCTGGGGGCCATGATAGACACCTCCAATTGCATGGTCTATCTCTCCCAGGAGCGAGTGGTCAGCATCAGGGACCTGGCTCGCCGGGTGTACAAGGAACATTCTGTCCCGTTACTCCTACTGTCTCAACTATTAGGAAAGATGGTCTCCTGCATAGCCATTGTTCCCTGGGCCAGACTACACTTGCGGGACCTACAGTGGTTCCTACTCCCATTCCAACGCACAAATACCAGTGCATCCAGTCATCAGGTCAGAGTTCCGGTTCAGGTTCGCAAAGCGCTCCGCTGGTGGTTCTCGCGGGCTATAAGCAAGGGGTCACCCTTCAAGGAACCAGACCGCATCACCATCACTACAGACGCTAGTCTGTTCGGATGGGGGGCCCATCTACGGTCTCAGTTTGCGCAAGGCCGCTGGTCACGCACAGACTTGAGACACAACATAAATTGGCTGGAGCTCAGGGCCATACACCTGGCTCTACGCCAATTCGGACATACAATCAAAGGTCGTCACGTTCTGGTCCTCACGGACAACGTGGCGTCCAAAGCACATGTCAACCGTCAGGGGGGCACCAGGTCCAGGGCCTTGATGTCCGAGGCACGGCTCCTGATTTCCTGGGCGGAACTCAACCTAGCCTCCATCAAAGCCGAGCACATCTCAGGGGTCAACAACCAGCAAGCAGACCTGCTGAGTCGCGCCACAGTGGACCCCTCGGAGTGGGGACTGCACCCGGACCTGTTCTCCGAAATATCTCACCGTTTTGGGCGTCCGGTCCTCGACCTGTTTGCTTCAGCAAGCAACGCTCAACTTCCCAGGTATTATTCCCGTTATCTCCTTCCGGGAGCGGAGGGTACAGACGCCCTGAGGAGTCCATGGCCGCAGGGCCTGCTTTCCGCCTTCCCTCCGCTACCCCTCATACCGGCGACCATACGCAAGATTCTTCGGGAACGGGCGGAGGTGATCCTGGTGGCACCGTATTGGCCTCAGAGGCCGTGGTTTGCAGATTTGATGACACTTTCCAGATTCCCTCCGTGGAAAATTCCCCCTCACCGGGTGTCGTTACATCAGGGGTCCCTTCAACATCCGGAACCCCAATGGTTACAACTGACCGTTTGGCAATTGAGCGCAGCATAATGGCCCAAGAACTATTTTCCGCTCGTGCCATTTCCATGATTCAAGCTTCCCGACGTCCGGCGACCAATCGCATTTATGATTCTACTTGGAAGAATTTTTGCCTTTGGTGCCGGAGTCGTCAACTGGACATACGCAACCTTTCTATCCCGCAGATAGTGGACTATCTTTTAGATGGTCTGGACAAAGGCCTCGCCCCTGCAACCATACGCAGACAGGTGGCTGCCTTGTCTACATTATTTACCTGTGCAGATTCAGTTCCTCTGGCACACCATCCCAGGATTCGGGCTTTTATTAAGGGCGCCTGTAACACTAGACCTCCCATGGTACACAGATATCCTTCTTGGGAGTTACCGCTCATACTTCGAGCTCTTACAAAGCCGCCCTTCGAGCCAATAAGAACTGTTCCATTGCGGAACCTCTCTCTTAAGGTTGCGTTCTTGATAGCGATCACGTCGGCCAGACGCATCTCTGAGTTGGCCGCTTTATCGGTCAGAAGTGATCTTTGTATTTTTCACAGCGATAGAGTGGTCCTTCGTCTAGATCCCACCTTTGTTCCCAAAGTTAATTCTCTTTTCCACAGGGCACAGGCAGTCATCTTGCCCAATTTTTGACCCCATCCTTCCCACGACTTGGAGCGGCAGTGGCACACGCTAGACGTCCGTAGGGCGTTGCGGCGTTATATTAAACGTACAGAACCTTTTCGTAGGTCAGAGGCCCTATTTGTTTCCTACCGTCCGGCCTCTTTGGGCCAGAAGGTTTCCTCTGGTACTATTGGCAGGTGGATCAGGACCTGTATTGCGGAGGCGTACCAGTCCTCATCACTGCCGGCTCCTAGGCATATTACTGCACATTCCACTCGTAGCGCTGCGACCTCTGCGGCATGGTCTACCCAGGCGTCCATTGACGAGATTTGTAGGGCTGCGACTTGGGCGTCGCCTTCCCCGTTTGTACGTCATTACAAGATTGACCGTTTTGCTGCGGCAGATGCTTCCTTTGGAAGAAGGGTTCTTCAGCAGGTGGTTGCTGGAGACTCTATTTAGGGCTCCTATGTTTCCCACCCATTGGGACTGTGGGCTTTGGTATGTCCCATATGTGTGAATTCTCCATCTCCCGTACTGGAGAAGGGGCGTTGTCTTACCTGAACGCCTTTTCTCAGTACGGAGATGGAGAATTCACACCCACCCCTTGAGGTCAGTGTCCGGTAACATCCCCAGACTCTCGGTTGTGGAGTTCCATCTTCAGTCACTTCGCCCTCGTTAAAGACTGGCCAGCAAGAGGGGGCGTGTCAAGTTTGACTACTTGGTCTCAAGAGCAGGCATCCAATGAAAACCCATATGTGTGAATTCTCCATCTCCGTACTGAGAAAAGGCGTTCAGGTAAGACAACGCCCCATCAATGAGTATTTAGGCATGGGTCAATATTAATTATCTTTCCACCATTCAGAGACTTTGTTCATAGTGGTCAATGCAACATGCAGTGATTTGAAAATAGCATAGACAGTGCAGAATTAATAACTTACCCAGTCACTAGAACCTATAATAAAGTAGATTTATTACAAATCAAGATTCTATCAGAATAGAATAGAGATGGAAGGGACCTTGGAGGTCTTCTAGTCCAGCCTCCTGCTCAAGCACCTATACCATCTCAGACAAGTGACTGTCCAGCCTCTTCTTAAAAATCTCCAGTGTTGGAGCGCCCAGGGCAAGCTGTTCCACTAGTTACTTGTCCTCGTTGTCAGGAAGTTTCTCCTTAATTCCAGGTTGCTTCTCTCTTTGATCAGTTTCCAACCATTGTTTCTTGTCCTGCCCTCTGGTGCTTTGGTGAATAACATGACCCCTTCTTTTTGGTGGCAGCCCCTCAAATACTGGAACACTATCATGTCTCCCCTATTTCTTTTCTTTAGACTAACCAAAGCCAAGTCCTGCAGCCGTTCTTTGTATGTTTTAGTCTCCAGGCCTTTAATCATCTTAGTTGCTCTTCTCTGAATTTTCTCTAAACACTCAACATCTTTTTTGTGATATGGTGACCAGAATTGGCTGCAATATTCCAGGTATGGTTTTACTAGGGCAGGGGTGTCAAACTGCCGGCCCACGGGCCGAATGCGTCATGCCGAAACTGCACCCACCCTATTGCTGGCAATGGAAAAAAAGTCATGATACATCGTGACACGTCACGTGACGTTGTGAGTTTGACACTCCTGTACCATCTTGATTCTATGCCTCTGTTTATATAACCCAGGATTATATTAGCTTTTTTGGCTGCTGCTGCTGCACACTGCTTGCTCATAGTCAAGTGATCGTCCACTAGGATTCCAAGGTCCCTCTCATAGTTATTGTTTTTGAGCCAGGTTTTGCCCAATCTGTACTTGTACCTTTGATTTTTCCTGCCTAAATGTAAAACTTTGCTTTTCTCCACATTGAAACTCATTTTGTTGGATAGGGCCCATTGTTCAAGTTTGTCAAGATCTTTTTTGGATCCTGAGTTTGTCTTCTGGGGTGTTGGCTACTTCTGCCAGTTTGGTGTCATCTGCAAATTTGCTGAGTTCCCCTTCAATTCCTTCATCTAAATCATTTATGAAGATATTGAAAAATACTTGGCCTAAGATGGAACCTTGTGGTACCCCACTGCTTACTTCTCTCCATGTGAATGTAGTGCCATTGAGGACTACTCGTTGAGTACGGTTTGCCAGCCAGCTACAGATCCATCTGATGGTGATGTTGTCTATTCCATCTTTTTCTAGCTTACCAAGGAGTAGGTTGTGGTCTACTTTATCAAATGCCTTACTGTATTACTATATGTTGAATCTAGTATGGATAGCCTCCAAGGGGATTACATCTACCACAAAGTTCTGGGTCTCACCTAGGAAAAATCTTCATTAAGAGATACTCAATGGATTCATATCTCAGTCAAGTTAGACATCTTGACAATAGATATGAAATCTCTGACCATTTATTGAGTCAAATCCATTGAAAGTTCTGAATTCTGAGTCCATAAAAGTCACGTATAACAAACATTTTACTGTATACTACAATGGCATTCAGGCAAAATTCAAAGACCAACTTGTGTTGTTTAGATTTTTGAAGTGCAGGAGTATGTACATTTTTAACTTATGAGCCTCTAGAAAGAGTAAAACAGGTCTTGTGGAAATATTGTTATATTATTATTGTATTTTAATAATTTTATTATTGGAGTGTAATCTATGTTGCTCTGTTATAGAAACTAGATGGTGCTATTACTTGACAGTTTTTTGTGATCTACAATATGATAAAATCATTAATTACAATTAATTATAATGATATTCAATTTAGAAAATTTCAGCTTTGTTTAAATTCCATAAATAACAGACAGTAGGTATTAGGTAATAAAGAAGTAATAAAAACAATTATACCCTGAAATATTTGACTAAAGTAGTTTTTAATGCAGACTTCAGTTAAAGCTAACAAAAATAAAATATTTTATTTATTAATTAAAATGTTTATGCCAATATTATTTATTTCTGGATAAGCAGAATGTTACAGCCCAAACAAAATTTTAACAGAACATTTCTTACACCCTAACAATTCATATGCTCAACTTATTAACTATAAATGTGCTCAGTATTTCTGAAATTATTATACATTTGGCCCACACTGGATGTTTTCTGTTTTCTATGTTTTCTATTATGCCATCAAATTAAAATTAAATGGTATGTAGATAGGGCTGATTTGTTAGAATGCCAGATTTCTAGGAATTACCTGACATATTTTGGGTCTGATCTAAAATGTTTTTTGCTTACCAATTGAAATTGTGTTTGTATTTGTTTAAGTATTTAGAGATGAACATGCCTCAGACTTTTAACACATAAACATTTAACAAAGCTCAAAGAGCATCAAGAACCTAACAAAAGAAATGTATTAAAAGTTGCTTCTTGTTATTTCTGTTAATCTGTTATTCATGCAATACTATTTCTGTCTCTAGAATCCAGTCTATATTGCTCTTTTTAGATTTGATGGCATATATCATGATGTTGGTGTAACATCTCTGAAACTGGAAGGACAAATAGTTCTGAGAGCCTGAATGAAACAGGATGAGCATAATTTCATTTGCTAGCCTACTTTAGTGCTTGAAAAACAAAACACATACAGTTTTAAATTGAAATTTACATTTTAAAACATGAAGTTCTATAATACAATAAATTGGGTCTAAAATATTAAATATTAAAGTTATGAGAATCATTAAGGGGATGTTTCATTAAGCAAGAATTTTACAACTCTGATTTCATTGCTTGAAGTATTGGAGAATCATCCTCTCAGAGGTGCGGCTGCACTTCTACTGCATGTTGTTGGACATTGTGTGCACATAGAGATGACATTTCCACGAGAACTGATGTTAAAATGAAGCAACTGACATTTTTGTTTCAGTGGCATTCCTTGTGGAGCTATCATCTGCACATATCTATGCCTGCTTATGTGATGTGAGGAGGCCCTTAAAGCTCCATACTAAACCTATGAGGACATGTAGTGCTTTGATGGTTCAAACAGGATATTTGTATAAGCACTGCTCTGTTAAATGCTTTATTACACATTGCAGTTGAAAACTGTGTAAGTATGGGGTTCTTGGTGCTCTCTGAGTTTGGTGATTTTCTTGCAGACATTTCATTATCAAACTAGGTAACAGCATCGGTGTTAGAAGAAAGTGGGAGTTTGCTCTCCCCCCCAACTTCTACTACAGATATTGGGTGCTCTTGGATGAAAGAATCAGCAATTTACTTTCTTTGGTTCTATGTGTTATAGAATCTCTTTTCCTTCACAATGTTTATTTTGTCAATGAAAATGAAGAAAATTGTGTGGAGGGCATTAATGGATGAAGGCTTTCTCATAGAGCACCTTTATTCTCAATTTGTTCCCTTTCATTTTTTGCCTTAATTTTAAATATACTTGTTATGAAGTGAAAATTCAGAATGATTATTTTCCATAGCTCTCTCACTCATGAATAGAATTCTGGATATTTATATTGTTGTTTAAAACAAACTTCTGCAAATGCTTCTACTTCTACTTTGCTGAGGGACAGCACAGTTCTCAGGGAAGTAATGGAGAGTTAGGGTGAAGTAGAAAAGAAAGACAGACAATTATTCAGATAGTACATAATTTATTAAAGTTTAATATGGCTAAATTTCTAGATAGCAGAATAAGAGTGAATGCAATGCAATGAATAGATGATCAACTGTGGGATTCTTTCATTCTCGAAATGTAAGAAATAAACTCTTTTACTACTCTGCTGCAATGATAATATAGATATTATCTGAGTGTACTTGAATTATCATCATAAATCTCTTTTGATTTTAATATTAAATTTGACAAACTTTAAACAATATGTAAGATAAAATTACAGGATTTTTCTGTTTTTCTTACAGTTCTATCTTCAAGACACTAAGAGCAGTAATGGTACCTTTATAAATAGTCAGCGATTGAGCAGAGGATCTGAAGAGAGTCCACCATGTGAAATTCTGTCTGGTGATATTATACAGTTTGGTGTAGATGTAACAGAGAACACACGGAAAGGTAAGAGTATGGATTATTTTTTTCTCTTCTGCCTTTGTAATATCAAGTACATTTTATCACAAAAAAGCTTTAAACAAATGCATACTATGGGTGTTTGAGCTTGATATTGTTAAAGCATTGTCTTTAATAAGTTTCTTCAAGAAGTGAGGCAAGTATACCTCACTTTCTCAGATGATGATGCTTTCCCCATTATCCAGTGGTTATTCTACCTGAGCTAGTTGGGATAGGTGCAGTGCTGATTTAGAAATCACCCTGACTGGAGCAACTTTATAGACTTCTTGGAATTCATGAGGGTTGTCTTAGGTTATATCTGGCCATGCTTATCGTTGGACACTATAACTGAGACCTTTTAATCTGTGACTGTATTACCTTTAGCCTGCCAGGTGAGAATGGGTTTGAGAGGCATGATTTTACATTAATTCCTTTCTTTCTGAAATCAGTTACAGAAGGTGAAACTGGAAGACTCATATTCAACCCTCTGGAGATTAGAATATTAAAATAAAATTATTGGGATAAGCTAGGGAAATTGGGGTGTGCTACACATGATAAGCAAACATGTTTCTCTTTTTTGTCCATTACCAGGGAAGCTGTTGGGTTTCTGAATGAGTATGTAGCAGCAGTTATGGGCTGGATAGGGTTTAATAAGTCAACAAAGCAGAGTAGGGTAAGAAGCAGGATAGGAAGCAGATGGTCTCTAGACTAAGAATTCAGTGTAGTTTGGATGAGATACCATACCTTTTAAGCAATCAGTTTTATATCTTAGGGGAGGAACTTCTGGATTCAGCTTTTTTAAATAGGTTACAACAGTTCATTCAGCACTGAAAAAAGTAACTTATGACTATTTTTCATACTTATGACCATTGCAGCAGCCCCCCCCCCCGGTCACGTGATTTACGTTTGGATGCTTAACAGTTGGTTCATTTTATGATGGTTGCAGTGTCCCATCATGTGATCACCTTTTGCAACAACAACTTCAGGATTCACTTAACAAATGTGGCAAGAAAAGTCATAAAATGGGGCAAAACTCACTTAACAAATTTCTCAATTAACAACATAAATTTTGGGCTCAATTGTGGCCGTAAGTTGAGGACTACCAGTATTAGGATGCTTGAAAAACAGAATAAGAAACACTTTTATTCAGCTTAAGCTAACACACTGATTCTTTATGGAATGATTTGGCTAAAACATTATTTATAAATCAAATTTATTAGACCTCTCAAAGATATGAAGTAGTGGCCTTATAAATTTGGTGTACTTATTTAAACAAATGTATTTGTTTGTTTATTTAAATAAATATATTTAAATTATATTCCTCAATTGTATCTGAATTGGATGCAACTGTATGTACTCTTTTTCAGGTTACATTTGAAAAGTCTTTGAAAATTACACCGATCTAGAATGTAATAGTAATAAAATTGGTGGATGAAAATTTATATTATATCCCTCTTACAAAGCTGTAGTGGTTACCAGCTTGTTTCTAAGTGCAACTCAGTTACAGCCTTACCATTTTTCAACACTATGACTTCCTTTTCATCTATATTTTTTGGGCATTAGCATTTATAACATCAGTTTTATCACTGTCATCCCCATATGTATCTCTAAAATGCTTTTTCCAACCTTCCGTTACTTCGTATTCATTTAAAATCTCTGGCATTCGTGATTTTTTAGGAGCTGTAGTGGCATAGTGGTTAGAATCAGTATTGCAGGCTAACTCTGCCGATTGCAGGCATTCGATCCTGACCGGCTCAAGGTTGACTCAGCCTTCCATCCTTCCAAGGTCGATAAAATGAGGACCGGATTGTTGGGGGCAATAGGCTGATGTTGTAAACCGCTTAGAGTGGGCTGAAAAGCACTGTGAAGCGGCATATAAGTCTAAGTGCAATTGCTGTTAGTGGTTTTTGCTTTTTGTCTCATATTGAAGCAGATTCAATTCAAACAAATTCAAAAGTGCACACAATACTTTTTCAGGGCAGATTACTAATTCTCATGAATTGATACTCTAACTCATGAGAATTTCTTGATAATGGAAGACAGTTTTCTAGAGAGCTTCTCAGAATTTGAAAAATAATTTTATTGCCACAGGATAATGTGCATGGCATTTTAAAATTCTTTCATGGTACTTAAAGCAAGGCTGAGGAACCTGCCACCCTTTAAATGGTATTGACATACATCTTCCAATTGCTATAGCCAATATGATCGCTGGGGAGAAATGCTAACCATTATTCAGTAATAAATAAAATCAATAGGGTTCCTTTCCCTGGCCTTGTTTATCATTGTTACCAAACACTTTTTTCCAAAATTTATTGAACAGTTTGCTTCATATACTGGGTGGATTTTCTAGTTTTATTCTTGTCTATTTTTCTTAGCTATTTTTAAGTCTTTTACATTGGGGAATTGATCAATTTTTATTGTTTTTGTTCTGCGCTTGTGAAATGATCTGCTGGGTGCTTTTTCTGATCCCAGATGAATTATCTGAAAAATGTTTCAGTTTTCAAGGAGATGTCAGAATATTTCAGAATTGGATCCATAGCACAAGGTGGGAAGTAGTATGGGACTTGGGTCTTCCTGATATTTTTAAATGGCTTACTACTTTTTTTTTTTTTTTAAATGAAAGAATATTTGATCTTTCTTTTTCCTGTAGTGTTCAGTTTTCATCTGTGTATTGCTTTTGTTCCTTCTAGGTAACATTATTGCAGTTATAATAAATTGCTTTTAATAATGTAATTTTTAGCAACTGGCTACTTAAACTTAAAGTCTTAATTTTTTTTACAGTCACTCATGGATGCATTGTCTCAACAATAAAACTATTTCTCCCTGATGGTATGGAAGCTAGGCTACGGTCAGAGTAAGTGCAACTTCAACATTATTTTAGTGTCCAATATATCCGGATATTAGAGAATTTCCCTATATATAAGGACAGCCTGATTTTTTTATTCAAGAATGTTAATACATGAGCTATGGCTGGCATGCTTGAATAGCCCATTTTGAGAGATAATAGGAATATTATCTTTTTTGGTAAATGGTTTTTTATATATTGTAAGCAGTTTGGGGTATTCAGTATGATGTATCTATTTAATATAAACAGTTTGGACAATGTATTGTTATTATTGCATAACAAACCTAGATTTCTGAAATGTTTTATTGAATTTTTCAAATATAATGCATAATTTTGTGCATCTGTGAAATCTTATAGAATATAGCACAGTATAATAGTATTTTCTAGAATGCTAATAGATAACAAATACTGTACTTCCCAAAATAATTATCTAATAATTGGGAAGGTACTCATACATTCCTTGATAAAAAATAAAAGAAGATGTTAAAAGCAAAGAATTGAGCAAAAGATTCCAATGAATGCAGGCATGGTCTTAACATGAATATTATCATAAAGAAACATTAATATAAACATTTGCCTCCTTTTTTCTTTCCTCATCCAGTCATTTCTTCATCTTGCTTAATCTTCATAAAGTTTTATGCCAACCATGCAGCTACCTCTTCCATTTATTTCATTTCCATACTATATTTTTCCTTTTTCCTTTTTGCTGTTTCTCGATAAAAGGAAGGAGGCAATTTTGTAATTTTATTTTTCTAGGGTCTGCATTTGTATGTAAGATAATGGTTGATATGTGCAGATAGGAATCAGTTAACCTGATATTTTAGTTATTCATTAATATTTTTTCTCTTAATCCTATCATTTGGGGGGGAGAACATCTGACAAATATACATGTGCACATACATACAGAGCATCATGTCTGTGCTTTTGTTGGTTTCTCTATAATTGGCATCATTGGTGTTGGCAGCGATAAGAATATTTTTATTGCATATAGAATTTTGTTGATTTTGGAATGCTGTGTGTGTGTGAGAGAGAGAGAGGGGGGGGGGAGAGGGAGAGAGAGAGAACTTGAACTCAAGGTTGATTTCCTCTTTGCTAAATATGGTGGAAAGATTTTTTAATTGATAGATTTTGTTTCCCCCCCCCTATAGTGTCATCCATGCTCCATTACCAAGTCCTGTTGATAAGGTAAGCCTTAGAACATTTCTCCTTTGGCATCCCAGGAGGGCAAGGGAGACAGCATATTTCTCACAGATCAGAGCTATGATTTATTGTCTTATATAATTCCTTAACCCTTCAAACTTAAACAAACTATAATGATACTGTAGTATAAATGTAGATGTCTTTTTGTGGTATTCCTGTTTAAGATAAATACATATAAATAAAAAATTATTGGGTGGTCAGTGCTTCTTGTTATGCTTTTTGCCTATTGTCAAACTTATTTAATTATTTCAGATTACTTAATGAAGGCAGATTAGCATCACTTAAATAACTTTCACTTGCTGTGGCACAAAATACATTAAATTGCATGGGATAGACTTTAATTACTATATCAAATAGATATTTGTATTACTATAATTTTTGAATCCTCATGTCATCAGTTAATTAAAAGATTAATTTAAATCTTTTTTTATTTTAACCAAAATTAAAAGATTAAATTTTATTCCTGAATTTCATTATCTGCTGAGAAACTAAAATAAAGTTTTGGTGTTGTTATAGTATACTGCTTATGTTTTACATTATTTAGAATGTATGTACAGTTTCAAGAGTTATAGCAATAACAATCTAATTATCAATACTCTTGATTTCTAATCTTCATACTAATAGAGGCTAGGTTAAATACCAATGTGGATTTGAAAGTTGACTTTTGCAGTGCAGGTACATTCTTGTGTACTTTTGCAGTTGGCCATGTAAAAACAATTTCTTGAACATTAAACATTCCAGCACAATGACTAATTGTATATTAAGTACTCTACCAAGGTAATAAGCATTTTACTAGATTATCTTCTTCCATATAAGGAAGAAAATTGAGCCCTAGAGAAAGCTGCATTACATTTTTTGTACTCTTTTATTAGACTTAATACTATGTTGTGTGTGTGGCTTTTCTTAGATTTATATTGTCTGTATATCTGGACAAAGTTGTTAAAACTGTATTTCTGTATTATTAAAAAGGGATTTTGATAGGCATATGATGTAGAAGTCATTCCATGTTCAAACTCATTTTTATGAATGTCGTATGTTATTACATTTGATTTCTCCTGTGTTTATATTGCCTCATACAAATTATTCTGAATACAAACAATACTAACCCCAATTTTCTTTGTAAACGTTTACAGATTCAAATTCATTTCTGATTTTTTTCTTATTGAGTCAAAATGTATACAGTGGTGCATAGCATTTTGAGAAACCTTTTGAATTTTGAGTATTTTTGCATAAATATGACCTAAAATGTTCTGTTCTTCATACAGTTAGATAAAGAGATCTCAATTAAATGAATCAAAAACATTACACATGTTCATTACTTTACTTTAATCCTATTTGTACTATTCTGAACAATTCTACCCATTTTTATATAACTTTGATGATGTTAACTTAGTCTGGTAATGAAACATCCACAGGAAAATAAGCAAGCTAAAAACTAAAAATGTAACAATTCAACACTAAGCTACCTGTATCCTCTATTATTGGAACATAATGCAATCCTTCAGATACTTTGGAAATAACTTATCATACGCATACTCACTACTTCCAACCATTCATTATGAACTTTTGCTTCTAGGTTCCTTACTGTTTTAATTACACTCCTCTGAATATGTTACAATTTGACAATGCCCTTCCTACAATATGGTACTCAAAATTGGATTCAATGTTCCAGGTGTGGTCTGAGTCAGACTGTCTGACTAATGGAGAAAATAGAGGATCAGTGACTTTTTTTTTATCTTACACTATATTTCTTTTGAAGCACAGCAATATTTTTTTCTTTTCTTTTTTTGCAACTGTATCAGGCTGATCTGCCAAGACACCCAGATTCTTTGTGAATATACTTCTGTCAGTATCATTTTTCCATCCTATATTCTTGCCTTTGATTTTTCTTACGTAAATGTGGGTCTTTCTGTTTTATCCCTATTGAAAATCTTACTGATATCTGCCCTTCGTTCCAGCTTATTACAATATTCCTAAAACTTGATACTGGCCTATAAGTTGTTTGCTACAAGTCCATGTTTGTATCATCTGCAATTTTCATAATTATATTTAACCCCTCAAATAATTCATAAATATGTTGAACAGCATGGGGCTTAGAATGGATCCTATGGGGTATCACTTGATTCTTTTTCCCCTCAGCTTTATACAAGGTCATTATCATAGAGTAATTGGTACAGTCTGTTCTGTATCCATCGTCCGTCCATCCATCCATCCATCCACCCACCCACCCACCCACCCACCCACCCACCTACCTACCTACCTACCTACCTACATACATACTTACCTACCTACCTATCTTTTATCCTTCTAATTTTGAAATGGCCTGTCTCCCTCACATATGTTTCCTATTCTCTTTACTACAATCTCACGGGAGATTTTGTTAAATGCTTTGTTAAAATCAGAGTTTAGTTTATTTACCACATTCCCATTGTCAACTAAACTGGTTAGGTTGTAATTAAAGGAGAATAGATAGATTTGGCATTACTTGTTTTTAATAAATCTCCATTTTGGTTTCTACTAAATAATGCATTTTTCCTAAATGTTAGCAAATCAATTTAATAGTCTGTTCCAGAGCTTTCCCCCCACTATTTGTGGTTACCCAGGTTTTCTTTTTTGTTACTCTAGGGTGGTGGAGTCACGTAATTTCTAGTGTAAAATGCATGATAAGATAAAAACTATGTTTCAAGTCTGAGAGCTCAAAATATAAAAATGGATAGCATTAATAGAATGTACCTAACTGATAGTATATACTGTACCTCCATAGTGATTACAGTCATTATACATTTTATGCATTCTCTCAGCTCATGCGAAACTATATTACTATGCTTCAATTTCTCTTTCTATAGTATCTTGATTCCCAAAAGAGCATCATTTTCCTCCCAAGTTTGCCATTGCTTTTACCTCTTGAATATTTTTTCTTATTGCTTATGCAGTGAACTAGAAAAAAAAATCCCCTTGTAGCTTCTTCTTGGAAATAAAACAATTTTAGGGACCTTTCCATCTTGGCAAAGTCAATGTACTAATAGAGGTCCATGTAATTGAAGTTTCCCCTTATTATGTTTTGCCTTCATAAAAATTCTGGGAAGCATTGTCTGGTCAATAAGGACTTTATACAGATTATTTGCCTTGTTTGGTGGTCAATAGCACATCTCTATAATATAATCTTTTTGTTTTCCAATTTCTTGTATCTTGAAGAATTGCTTCAGGCTTTGCACAAGTGAGCATCACCTTGTTTTTTATCAAAATAAACTGATTTTTTTCAACTTGAAAAAAAAAGTTCTGCTTCAAGAGTCATCTTTACTTTAAAAAGATGGATTGTTTAAAGTGGCAGCATCTTTTTATACAGGCTCATGCTTTAAGAAAAAGCAGAGGATCTACGTTTGATCTTGAGTGAGCTTTGAAACACTTCTTGCAAATAATTTCTCCTGCATGTTAATTTGAGAGAATATCAACAATGATAAGATATCCACGTGATATAATATGAAGAAGTTATTTGTAAAAGTTAAAAGAAAGGAAGCTACACAATCAAAATAAGGAACAGAATTTTTAATGTAGTATTTTATTAGGGTTACCCATTCTGGGGTGGCCCTAATACACATAGAAGAGGAAAAGAGGCTGTTTTGAATTCCTTTTTGCTGTTACTTGAAGGTTGTCTGAAATTTTGCAGCTGAGAACTGGTAGCCCAGAATTTATTTAATATGAAAATATTAATATAAGGCCCTAAAGAAGTTGAAATCTGACACCAGAGGAATAATAGAGGCTTTTTGTCTCCCATTTTTACAGGTTGCTGCTAACACTCCCAGTATTTACTCTCAGGAACTGTTTCAGCTTTCTCAGTATCTTCAGGTAATATTGTATGTACAGTTCTATATAAACCTATGAACTTCAGACTTATAAAACTATATTATAAAATTTAAATAAGAGCTTTAATATGATAGTTATGTAAGAAATTAGGCTGAAGCTTGATAATCATGTTCTGCTAATATGTACAACTAAAGTTCTTGCTGTAAAACGTAAAAGATTGCTAATCTAAGACCCCAGGTGCACAACTAATAGCATAGCTTTAGTCATGGTTGTCAAATTAATTATATTAATCTAAACCAGGGGTGTCAAACTGCCAGCCCATGGGCCGGACGCGTCACATGGAAGCCGCGCCTATCCCATTGCCGGCAATGGCAAAACCGACCCGATACGTTGTGCGACGTCATGTGATGTCGCGAGTTTGACATGCCTGATCTAAACACATAGCTATAATATAAATAACGATAGTGGTAAAGTGTTAATATTCCAGTCTCCCCGCTTGCTGGTTATAATAATCAAAGTCATACACAGCATGGGGCCTGATTATTTGGGGGACTGCCTCTCTTTTTCTTGATGGATACATCTAGCTATCCTATCAGACTCAGCAGAGAAGGTATATGGGTTCCATCTACTAGAGTATTTCATCTGGCAGGACCCTGGAGGAGAGCCTTTTCTGTCATGGCATCTGCCCTATGGAACATCCCCTCAAGGTTAGATTGGCCTTGACCCTACTAATTTTCCAGAAAATTTAAGAATAAGTTCAAAGCATTATCTACATGGCCTGTTGAAAAGAAAAGAGTGAAGTGTGCCATCTAGTGGCTGTTTGTGAAGAGACCGGTAATCCTTTCATAGGAAATGGATATTATTTTCAGAATTCTGTAACTGGTGTTTGATACCTGAACTGCTTTGTTTTCCTTGTAGCAGAAATAGCCTGATATATTTATTATTATCATGAAAGGTTTACAGCAAAAGGAACACAAACATTTGTAAATGGCCCAAACATAAGTTGTGCATATATGTCAGCACTCGTATATCAGCAATCTGGAACTCCATATCAGCTGCAGAAAGTCATTTTTCCCCCTAGGTGGTTATTATTTATTAATTTAAATCTATTGACTGCCACCTCCGGTGGTTTCCAGGACTGTGCAGCTATCTTGCACTACTGGAAGTCATAATGATTATATTTGAACTTTAGCATGCATAAAGTATCTTGAAGTTATGAAGCACATTAAAATAATGCATCCACTGTATTGAAGTTATTCGATCATTACACTAAAGAGAGCGAAAAAGAAAAGCTGTTACCAAAACTTATCTGTCTCCAGTAATGCTTATGCGGATAATTAAGGTGAGGCTGAAAAAAAGTTAGATATATGCAGAGTTTTTCATTGCAGCATTTTTGTGCAAACAAATCATTCTAGTGCTTCTGAATATCATGTCACATAAGACTGATTATATAAAATGGATGTCTGTATAGATACCATATGTGATGCTACCTGCTTACTGGAAAGAAGGGGACTATCATATCATATTAAAAAGTGTTCATGTGCGAAGTATTTGAAACCAACAGAAAAGAAATTAGTTTTAGGCATGAGCAGTGAGTTCTAAAAGGCAATTCCCATTTCAAACTGTTACTTTTAATTTTTTCCTTAAAATAAACATCATAGATATGTAAAAGGGAAAGTTAAAACAGCATCCATGCAGAATTTTAAATATTAAATAATGTTATTTGCTGCTGTTAAACTAAAGAGTTTTTGTTGTTGTTGCTGTTGTTATTCAATGCAGGAGGCCTTACATAGGGAACAAATGTTAGAACAGAAGTTGGCCACTTTACAGCGGTTGCTAGCTGTCACACAAGAGGCATCAGATACAAGCTGGCAGGTATTCTGTCCCCTTCCCTTCTCCCTTTTCATTAACTTAATAGCACACCTGCTTATTTATCAAAATTACAAATGCTGCTGATTAATTTAAACTTTGTGGGAATACTATGTGAATTTCTATTGTTAATATTGTTTCTATTATATTACTGGTGTTGATTTAAGGACATGTTTGGATTTCTTTTTTAACAGGCTTTGATAGATGAAGATAGACTTCTATCAAGGTTAGAGGTTATGGGAAACCAGTTACAAGCTTGTTCAAAAGTAAGTTCCGTACTTGGTTAAGACGTCTAGCTTTTGGGAACTTAACAATATAAAAATATTTATTATTTGTTTAGTGGCCAACACAAGAAGACCCTTGCTAATTTAGTCCAAAGATCTATCTATTCCCTTTTCCCACAGTGACCAAGTAGGTGCTTCTGAAAAGTTTACATGCAAGAAATGAAATATTCCCACACTATGTTGTCTTCTCTTTAGGAACTGTTATTGAGTAACACAACATCTCTGAATATGGAGGCTTTATCAATAAAAATGCCTAATATTCCCAAATAGATGTTTCCACAATTAACTGTTTAATAGTTAGTTTTAAATCTATCTAAACCTGTGAGTATCATCATTTCCAGTTACCATCTTGCCATGCTAACAAAAGTATTAATATGAAGTTGAGCTTAAGGATCCTGTTACTGTTTCAGTATTTTGTTTTTACTCTGTTGTTTTAGTTGTAATCCACTTTAAGTTATGTTGCAATATTGAAGACACCTTCAGAGTCAATTTGAGGTGACTTGTGCCTGGTGATGAACAGCTCCTGAAAGATTAGGTCTTCTTGCTGTTGCTCCCACCACCCCTTTGTTACAAACCTCTTTCTCCCATTACCACCAACCTTCTGGGGACAAGAAGAAGGCTGAAGGAGAAATCCTTGCCCTACCTAAGTCTGGCTAAATGGCAGAGAGAGAAACCAAACAAAACACTGGGAATCAGTAGTTTAGCTAAACAGTGGTGTGCTAGAAGGTCACCAGTTATCTCCAGGATTGAAACAAATCAGCTTTATTAAAGGTCCCCAAAGAAGTTGAGGTTCGACATACATAATGCATAGATAAAAAAAGTTAAAACCACCCCATCCGTACACAATTCTAGCTGTAGCCAAATCATTTCCAGTCTTACCTGAGGTAGTGCTTCTCATCCAGGATTCCAATCAGCTCTCTTACCCTCTCCCTAGTCGTCTTACATCCTTTTTTTCTCTTTTGGGAAATTTTAGAAATTTCCCCTTCAAATGAACTGGTAATCCTAAAGATTCAGATACTTTTTCCCACATACAAATATGTATTTTTGGATCATTTACCTTATTAATAAATGACCAGGTTTAATGTTCTTTTTTAATTCAGTTCTCTTTGTCTAGTGTTAGGATTTGGGTGGAGAACTGATCATATTTTAGGTCACATTTATGCAGCAATATTGTAAATTCAAAACACTTCACTAATCTTCTACATAAAATAGAAAGCTGAGACCAGATGCACACAGTTCAATACTTTCTGATTGTTTAAAATAGTATTTTAATATTTGCATGTAAAGAAGAATGGACTAGTTTATATTATAGCAGTTTTAAAATTTTAAACCATAATTAACATCACCAAATAATGCACTGCTGATTTTATCATTAATTTAAATGGAGTTTTCCCTTTCTACAGCCTATATTTGAAGTAATATTTCAACTTATGCATCAGAACCAAAACTATAAACAAATCAGAGTAAAATTAGTCAAAAACACCCCATATATCAGTTGAGTCATTTAATTGGAACAGAAACAATATCTGAGTGTAACTGGTAATTTATCTATAAGGCCTTATTTTGATGTTCAGATATATCCAGGGAATCTGTGGGCCTTCCGGTGTTTATTAGATTATTAACTTCCAGGCTCTCATAGAATGGTAGAGAAGTGCAGAGAGAGAGATATAGTTATAACACAGAGTCTTGTAACATTAGTATTAATTTCTTTGTTTTGATTCTGAGTTTCAGAAAACATTATGGTCTAGTGCAGATCTAACATTGTTAAGAGATTGGGAATATGTACTTCTTTTTCATTCTTTTTTACTAGTTAATTATCTATAACATTTTCACTTTAAAATTAAGGAAAATGAAAATACACTTGAATTATGATTAATATTAAAAAAATTAATTAGAAATCAAATTAATCCAAATTAATTAGGATTAATAATTATAATTCAGTTAGGATTCAAAATGACAACTAACAAGTTACTCTGTGTTCAAATTTTAGCTCACTGAAATCTATGTTAGCATTAACAGCAGTTAAGTCTGTGCTGATATTTTCCTTAATCAGATTTAAGAAGTATTTATTTTTCTGTCAAATTTCCACACTGTCCATCTCGCCTAAGTAATCATCTCTAGGTGGTTTAAAATTATGTACTTGAAAGGAGCAAAAACATAAAATCAATCTTAACATTGATTCCTGATATTTAAGCATGATCAAGGAGAAGTTAGCATTATGTGTACATCCTTATATGGCCTGAGACATTGTTGTCATAGTTTTTTTTAATAAGAAAAAAAAATAATTTGTTGGTGAAGTCAGTTAAATGAACTGACATATTGGGATGATTGGCTAGAAATAATTCTGAAATCACGAAGTGGCAAATACTGGAAATTTGAAGGTTTTATTCCTTGGACAAAGCTTTTAAATGATATTCCAAAAAGGATCATATATTTTATAACATTGAGAATATAAGGAAATATATGGGGTTATATAAGAATTATGGGCTTAAAATCTCTGCCATGTTATATTTCAGAATCAAACAGAAGATAGTTTACGAAAGGAACTTATAGCATTACAAGAAGACAAGCATAATTATGAGACAACTGCCAAAGAATCCCTGAGGCGGGTCCTTCAGGAAAAAATTGAAGTGGTCAGAAAACTCTCAGAAGTAGAGGTATTTACTAATTGCATTTTGCCAGATTTCTAAATATAAATTCAGTGTTCAGATCACGCAAGTAAATCTTTAGTGTATTTACTTTTCATAACAATTTGATTGTTTGATTTGTACTTGTGTTGAGAATTCTAGGATGCTTTGCAGATTTTTCTATCATAAAATTTTCCACTCAATTGTTAGTGTTCCCAGAAAATATTGGGTCCATATGTTGGGCTTATATGGTCTCTGATTTAATTGTTTTGCTATTTAGGTAAATACATTCAAATCTTACATTTATTTTTATGTGTTTAATCTTTCATAGCCAGTGGATTGCTGTTAGTTCTTAGGATTGATCAGATCAGAATACAGCATGCTAAGACCTTCCAGTGAACAAGTTGTTTTTTGGGGGGGAGGGGAGGAGGGGGAGCACATCAAGGTTAGAAAGATATTGGCCTGTCTGCAAGATTGTTTCAGTCAGATAATTATGCAAGCAGTACTTATCTCCTATGTACAAGATAGAGTTTCAGTTCTCCTCTCCCTCTTGTCTTCAAATAACAAATGTATATTGCTTTATGCGTAAGTGCTATACTATTCTGAGATTATTTATTTGTCTGCTTGCTTTGCCTACCAATGTTCCTAATTATCCCACAGTTTTCAGTTGAAACTTAACTGTTGTCCTTGCTAGTCTAACTTTGATATTTTCTGCTTTCAGTTCTTTTCCTCCCTGTGGATATCTTTGCTGCTTTGCTCTTCTTGCATAGTTATTTCTATTGCAATCCTTTTTTAATGATGTTGAATCAGCCTGGACCTGCATTTTTTTCACCAATTCAAGACTAATTTAATTTTTGTTTGCTAGCCATTTTTTTCCTTCCTACTCTCTGTATATAATACCGCTCACTTCTGCAGACTCCTTAGCTCATTTTAGCCTCTTTTCCCCATAATAGACTCTGCAAGATCTTTTCCCTCCCAGCGTCAGATTATCATTTATAATCAACTCTGATTATGGTTGTATGCCTGGGAGATCCTTTACTAGTAGTATGACATTGCTTCTCTTTGTTTTGTCACAGAGATATTTAATAACTGCAAATATATGGTAAAATAAGCCTTTTTAAAATGTAAACATCCAACCTATGTAATTTTCTTAAGTTTCATATGAGTAGTAGCATTGATGAAATGCTGGTTGAAAGTGTCTTAAATGATATTTTAAGGAATATAAACATATATAAACAAAAATAAAAAGATAAACATGTCAATGATTTTGAAGTCATTTATTGAAACGCATAATTTGAAGTTCTGTTATTCATAATTAGTTGTTATCTAAATTCACTGTTTGAGTTCATTGTAAATACAGTATTAAGTGTTTTTAATGCTTTAGAAGAGAGTCTAAAATTATACCAATATAACAAGACAGAGTATACTTCTTCAGTTAAGTGTGCCTCAAAGATATAAAATTAGGATGTGCTTCTTGTAGCCACTGTCTTTAAATCTGAGATTGGCCATTAGTGATTTAAATTTAGTACAATTAATTAATGAAACTTGAAATTATACTTGAAGCTAATTAAACCATAAAAGAAAAGCAGATAGGCAATGCCATCTTTTCTTTGTCTATTTCTTGGACATCTCTTACAAGGTGAAATTGCTGCTTGCAGTTTGATCTGGCAATTGATCTGTCCTCAATTCTGGATATTAATCTTTAAATGTTTCTGTTCCTGATATAACTTATTTTTTGGTTTAAAGTTGTAGTTCATGATGACTTTCATCATTAGTATTTAACCAGTTATCCCTACTTTCTACTTTAATAAACAAAGGATATAATTTTATTCACATGTGTCCTATAAAAAAATAAGATATTACGTTATGTATGAATTATTGTCATCAATTTTGGATGGTATACCTTGGCAGAAGAATGTTTTAAGTGATGCCCAATGCATTTCTCGGAAAATTATTGTAATTCTTATATATCTTGCTTTGATTACAAAAGTTAGATCACAAAATAACTTTTCTGTTTAAAGTACTGTTTCTTTCTCCTTGCAGCGAAGTTTAAGTAACACGGAAGATGAATGTACTCATTTGAAAGAAATGAACGAACGGACTCAGGAAGAATTGCGGGAATTAGCTAACAAATACAATGGAGCTGTAAATGAAATCAAAGATCTCGCTGACAAACTAAAGGTAGAGATTATCACTTTTTCTTTATTATTCTATAACAATCAATCAGCACAGAATATGAATATGGTCATTGGCTAAAGAAGGCTATCCATCATTGATATAGATGTTCTTTCTGAGTTTAGTGACTTGAATTGTAAAGTTATGATCTTTAAAAGAAGCCTTCTCTATTGCTGAGATTTAAAATAGTAGCTGTCAGAAATGATTAGCAGTGTGCAGAAAGCAAAAGCTGTAAAGATAATTACTTGAGCGCAGCCTCTACAAATGGTGGAAGAATGGTGTCAGCCTCCACAAATCATTTCTAGGCAAGATACTGAAACAGGGAAAGAGAGATAAAACGGCCAAACATCACCATCTCCAACTCATCTGTCAAGTTTAAAATTAGACCCCAAATGCTTTAGATAAAAAAAGGAATATAATATCCTCTATAGCAGTCTTTCCTCGTCATCACTATTTCTTGTTCTAATGCCAGTGCTTCATATACTTCCAGACATTGATGCTGTTACCATTAATTCCTTTCTGCCAGGCAGTTTGGGCGGTTTCAAAGGAGTGGAAATTTTTAGGCAGGTATCAATAGACACTATCAGCCTCCTCCGAAAGTAAAATTAAGGTTACTTCTTAGCAAAAAGCATATTCAAAATAATTCTGAGCCAAACTCAAGTGAAAGCAGTTATTTGGGCAGTTATTTGGTCAGCTGGAAAGAGGACTCATTGACTTACTGTGTAACTTGCCTGTGTTCTGACACTGCAGTGATGAGGATGCACAATTGGCTTCAAAATTATTTAGAGCAGAGGTCCACAACCTTTTGGCACCAGGGACTGGTTATGTGGAGAGAATTTTTCCCACGGATCGGAGGGGTGTGTGATTTTGTGTGCTGCCTGCATCCTGCAGATGGGGCTTTGCTTGTTTGTGCGGACCGGTTGCTGGCATGCTGTGGCCCAGTATTGATCCATGGATCAGGGTTTGGGGACCCCTGATTTAGTGGTTAGGGGAATATTGACAGTGCCATATGGAAATCTCCTGAAACATAAAGAAGGGTATTTGATGTTGATTAAAATAAATAAAGTGTGAAGGGTATGGTTTCATGGTATAGCATCATATACTTTATAGAACCACCATTTCATTTTTGTTTTCAGCTAGTAGAAAATAAAAACAGTATTAGGTGGTTCCATAAAAGCTTTTATTAAGAGATGATTGCTTTTTCTTGCTTTGATAGGTAGCTGAAGGTAGACAAGAAGAAATCCAACAAAAAGGGCAAACTGAAAAAAAGGAATTGCAACATAAAATTGAAGAGATGGAAGAAAGAGAGCAAGAACTTCAAGCAAAAATAGAGGCTTTGCAAGCAGATAATGACTTTACCAATGAACGGCTAACTGCTTTACAAGGTAAGTCCAGTAGTCCAAATATATTGATGTTACACGTTTTTCTTTTAAATTGTGAGATATATATATATTTTGGAATTCTGTTTTCAGTCCGGTTAGAACATCTTCAGGAGAAAGCTCTTAAAGAACACAACAGCTTAGGTAGGTATAACCTTAAAGTACTTTGCTTAATAATTTTTTATAGAATAATTACATATTGTTATAATTCTTGACCAGTGGGAATATTTTAAAAATATTCTGGTTCTTTATACCTTCACTTCTGGAGCATTGATAAATAACTTTACAGCAAACAGTAGAGGGCTCTGGTTTTAATTTTTCATAGTGTTAGCTCATGAAACTTCATAAAATATATTAAATAAGAATAGAATATTTTTGGATGTAGCTAAGAACCTTGGCTGCAACTGTGGTTTTTTGTGGGAATAATGACATTTTTTGAGACCAGGAAAAGGGGCAATTGAGTCAAACAGTTTAAGAACCACCAGAAGAAAGCTAAATTTTCAACACTGTAATTCATCCAAGTAGAAAGGCATAAGTGTGCAAGTGAATATGTTCTGAATATTTAGAATTAATGCAATTTGTTAATTCTAGGCATACAAGTTGATGACTTCGTTCCTAAAATCAATGGAAGCACAGAAAAAGGTAGGGTATTCTTGATAGTATTTTTTCTTGCAGTGGTCTGTGCATTTTAGATTATGAACCACTTTTGTCCCATAAAAATATAATCAAATGCAAATACTATATTTTATAGATTAAAATATTAAGCATGGAATATTTTATTATATTTTAAAATACTTTAAAATATATGAAGATGGTACTTTAAAGTAAAATCAAATGTACAATGTCTAAATATTCTACTATGGGGCTGATCCTGTATCTTTCAAATGCCAGCAGAGAAAATGTTAATAGCAAAATTTTGTATCTATATTAAAGAGTGTGTTGTAGTGAGGTTGCAATGTACTATTTAGAAGTCAACCTCACTGAATTCACTTGGACTTCTTCCTAGGCAGGTGTGTATGAGATGGCATCTTTTATTTGGCTGTTAATAGTGTATTGCTATTTCAATGTGGGGAACATATATTGTTAATAAAATCATCTGAGTTTTTTAAAGCTTTTTAACTTCTATCTATATTGTCTTTCTGGATTAGGGTAGATGTTTTATTTGCCATTTGTTTTTTTTAATTTCTGCTAACAAATTTTTACTCTTACCAAATTCCATAGAAGCTTTCAGATATCTGAGCTTTCTGCATAATATTACTGCCATCTTCTATACCTAATGCAGCAAGACTTATTTATAGTCAGCTGTGGTGATAGTATGGTAATAAAAGAACGAAGATGCCAAAATCAAGGTTCTTTATGCTTCCTTTAGCTTTTTGGTATTGTATAACTTTTAATCTTAGCCAAAATGAATCTTCATTCTTTCTTTTACCTACTTAAAGGACTTGATTAAAATCATATCTGCATTCAGTTTAAAGATGAATCTGGATTCATTTTAGCCAGAATTGGTAATCCGTTATAAATATATAATATTATGCTTATTTAGGGGAGAATGATTGGAATTTGCATGAAAACTGCTAAATCTATATAATAATAAAAATGGAAAAGTACACCTGTCACTTACTGTCTGAAATCTGGATCCTTTTACATCCTGACCCAGCCAAAGCAGAGATAAATGTTACTAAAAATTAACCAATAATGGCTTCTATTAACTAGTTTTCTTCTTTGTAATTATTTTACATAGTTTCTAGATTGTTCAGAAAGCAAAAATGTAAGATATTAGCTATGTAGATAACCAATAATAACACACAAATACTATTTTTGTATCATTTTATTTTTCGTATCATCAGTTTGACAGTCAATTAATTTCTAAAGTAACAAATATTTAAAGTTAATAGGATCTAGTGTTTGCTTTCATATTGAAATCTTTTTACATCCTTAACTTGTTTATTAGCAGATACATTTACTTATTTTGCTGAGTAAAAGGTTAGGGTTAGGGTTGGATCAGACTATTTTACTCCATTTACTCCATTCAAAACTTATTAACAAATTATTATCTTCTTTCTTGTTAAGTATTACTAGGCGGTTTCTCTTATTCTTTTAGTTACATACTATCAGCATCCCTTTGTCTGTTGTTCTTTCATTGTTCATAACTTTTCTCAACATTTGACTTGCATGTTGCCCTTCTCCCTGTGGTACTCATCAAAATATCTTCTGTCTTAACATTTTTCTCTTGCTCTGATACACTCAGTTTTCTTATTAAAATCTTTCAATGTTTATCACATTCTTTTCATTATCTTGGATTTTATACCTTTTAGAGATTATAAGAAACACCTCAAATGGGATCTTAATTATTTTAAGAACACTGCCCTAACTACCAATCCCATTTTCTTCTGTGGAAGTTACAGATGCCAATCTTTTAGCCTTATTTTTAAAGAGGTGAGCCACAATTCTGCTCTGTTGTTGCCTCAGAACTCCCAGTATTTTGGTTCTGTTATATAATGTTAACAAGGGACCATCTTATAGGGTTTCCTTTGGATTCTGCTCCAGGCACTCCATTCTCTGTTCTACCACTTCCTCATCATCACCTGCGATTAGGCCTTGCGTTTCCTTTACCAGAATGTCAGGGCACTATTGTTCCCTATCAGGTCAGCTTTTAGCACCAGAATTAGGACGCCACATTATAGTAAATTATTTGCAAAAAACAATATGTGAGGGGAAACCGTGAGCATGTATAATGTAATTTGAGGGAGTCAGTACATGGACAAGTCTTGGCAACATTTCAGAAGTAGTTTACCATTACCTTTTTCCTAGAGTTGAGAGAAAGTGATTGTCCAAAAGCACTCAACTGTTTCCAAGATTAAGGCAGAATTAGAATTTACAGTCCCCTTGCTACCTTCTAGGACCTTTAACCACTATACCAAACTGGCTCTTGACATGAACATATACAATGAACACAACTAACGTGTAACATATGTAGAATAGGATGATTTACAGTTGAAATTAGAAACCTGAGAAAGTGAGACCAACTGAAATATAAAGATTTATCTCTCTGTAAATGAAAAATCTGTGACTGATCATATTTATTATGGATAGACCTGTTAAAATCTATAATATAATTACATAGGTATCAATTGAAGCAAAATGACAAATACTGGATTTGGATAAGAGATACTAACTAGCCTGTGGTTTATTAGTACTTGACAGGTCACCCTTTTTTTGACCAAATGTACTTCATAATTTGAAAAACAAACAAACAATGGAATAGAAATATAAGCAATAAAAACATTTTATTTTGTTAGACATTAATTAGTTATACTAAATATCAATCTGAAGTATTGAAAACTTCTTAAGTATCAGCCATGACTAATTTCATTTATAAAATGAATTCTGGTTAATTAATATCAACTACTATGAAAGTGATTTAGACATTACTTAATCAGGGATAACAAAAAGTCCAAATACCAAACCCCAGGTTTTTGCACTGTTGAAGAAGTGAAGTTTCACCCAATGATATAAGGGTCAGAAACCAAGTTCAATGCACATTTCAAGGAGAAAATTGGCTTTCAAATGGAGAATGAATGATGATGTTGCTCCAAGAAAGTATATTGCAATAATATAATGAAAAACAAAAATGTTACAGGTATTCCTTGACTATGAACATTTGTTTTTCATAGTTAAGAGAATGGATACAATCTCCTAATAGCACAATACTAATTTTAGGAGGAGAAAACAATTTCACAGACATGTTTACAGTATAAAGAAACAAAAGACAAAAAAGTGGAAGGAACTTATTGTGAGAAAATCTGCTAAAAATTTTGAACCTTCTGAGAAAAAGGATAAATCTGACAATTTCACCATTAATATCATTGTCAACTGCTTTTTATTTCAAGGATAATTACAATAAGAAAAATAATCATATATATCAAAATGCATAACCAAATTCAGAAAACAGATTAAAGACATGGCGGGAATTGATTAATAAAAGTGGGTATTTACCATGGTTAAAGAAGTTTAGACGTTATTTAGAAGTTATTAGAAGAATAAAAAGTGATCTCAAGAAAGAAGGAAGCACTTTTAAGAAAGATGAGTTTAAAATGCTTTTACAGAAACAAGACCATCTGTTGGGACACATCTATAAATTGTTATTAAAAAATGATGCAGCCACAGAACAAATTAGAAACTGTATGATTAAATGGATGCAAAACTTCAAAGATACAGTTACGGCGGAACAATGGGAAGAGTTATGGGGAAAAAACCAAAATGTACTCCAACCCACAGTTTGAGATGATAAACAAGATGGATAAATCATACAATAATGACTGCTGGACATACCTCAATAAAGAAGGAGCATTCTACTACCTGTGGTGGTTATGTTAAAAAAAAAAAAACACACACAACCAGAAGTGCTAGAAGAGGCTGCACTCTTTGAAATGAAGCCACAAATGTTTTATTATGTATAATTTCAGACAGCAATCTACTAAGGTACATGCTGACGAAACAATATTCAATTTGGAACAACATTAGAAAAGTGAAGCTCTGTTTACAATACAAGCATGGGAGATCAACATTGGAGATTATGCAGTAATGGCACTAGCATATATTCGTAATCAAAAGTTTAACTAAATTCAAGCAGGGATATTTCTGTTATCTGAAATAAATCGCATAGCAAAGAAAGTCCAGACATTTGGAATATAATTTTAAGAAAAAAAATATGGTGTTAGGGGATGAATTAAAAATAATAGATGAAATCGTTTAAATAAATATAAACAACAGCTTCAACTCTTCAAGAAAAGGACAAATAATTATGTAATGATTTAGTGGCTAGGGATAATGGAACAGAAGGGTAAAATGAGCTATTTTAAAGTTCCCTTTTAAAGATTTTTTTAATTTTTGAGATTTTTAAAAAAATCTTTTTATTTTCTTTATTCCTGCTGATTTTTGCTATCAGCTTGAGTATGTAAATCACCACGTTTATAATAAAGCTTCAAAAGAAGAGGAAAAAAGTAAATAACATTTATTTCAGAAATAGATGCCCTGTTGATAGATTTCCCTGAACAGTTGTCCAGTGCAGACATTTATTAAATTCATTTATTAAATTATGAAGCTTATGCATTCTAATCATATAAACATATTACAGATCAGTTCATTTATTTGATACATGGTATATCACTTGTACTTATTGCAGAAGTATTTTTGTTTGTGCCTTTTTGAGGCATCCCTTTCCTCATATCTGAGGCTTGTATGTTTTCTTTTGAGCCCTCAAAGATGGAGATATAACCTAAAGGTTTTTCTTTCTTTACTAGAGCACTTTCTTTCAAAGAGTGGAGGGGACTGCACTTTTATTCATCAATTCATAGAGTGTCAGAGTGAGTACACAGCATTCATAACATTCACTAAAAAGTCTGTCCTATATAGAATGGGAATAGTCATAATTTTGTTGAGCAAACAGGCAATGACAAACTTTTTTTAAAAAAAAATTGATTACATCAGTTTAAAAATCTCAGGTCCCTTTAATTAACAGAATATGTTACTTCACATGTTTAATGGTGAGCAACTATGATAGCTATGTAATGCTGTGGAAATATAACAAATATGCAGTATTAATAACTATTGAATACCAGTAAAGGACAATAAGACATGTGAAAATTTTCTTTTTTCCCCACCTTCACACAGTAATCCTGATACAAGTTAAAGAAGGGATAAATTGTTATTTGATAAACAAATCTTGAAAAGATTAGGGATTTGTTCTGGCAAATTTTTGGTTCGGCAATGCTAAATCCCACAATGTAATATATATTGAAACTTTTTATTTCTTCTGTTCAAAAATTGTCTGAACGAATCCCTTTAATTTTCTTGGCAAGGTTTTTCAGAAATGGTTTAACTTCTTCTAAGAGCTGAGAAAAAGTAGCTCAAAGTCATCCCTCTGCCTTTGTACTCAAGGCAAGACTAGAACTCATGATCTTCAGGTTTATAGCCTGATGCTTTAACTACTATATCAAACTGACTGTTGAATCTGGTTATAAGCTCTACTAATTCAAATCTTAATACCACTCATATATTTAGGATAGCTATTACATACACCAAAACTTTTCAGCACAAGCTGATTTGGAAATACACGACCCTAATTTATATATTTAATTCACAGTTCACTTTTCTAAACTTAGAAGAATTAAACTCCTTGATATTTCTTGGCATAAGAAAAACTGTCACAACCAGTAGTTAACATTAGAGAACAAAAAAAGGTTGTAAGCCAGATTCATCATATGTATGGAAAAACATCAAAATAATTAGAAGCAAAAAATGATTCCAGACTACCAATAATGAAACCTCTTACATTAAGGAATTATTGTTGATGATAATGTTGTTGATGAAATGTTTTAATATTACATGAACCAAAATATAAAGAAACAGAATTTAAAAAGTGTCTGTTATTAACCTACATATGTAATTATAATTATATACATCTAATATATTTTAGTTACTGTACATTAAGCAAAAACCAGAGGAAAGAAAATAGAGAAGATTACAATTTATAATACTTTCCTTGGAGTTCAAGAACTTCTGTAAATAAGCAAATCAGTGTTCATTTCTTAGTAGTGGAGGCAAGTACAATAGCAAAATTATGGAATACTTTCAGCCATGTGAAGAGATTTTAGTGGTAGATTTTAGTAGAATTTAGAGAAGCAAGATACTGTACAGCTATAGAATCTTGAAAAGATTCCATTGGAATCAGATAAAATATTTAAAAGAGGTGCTTCACAGTGTATTGGCACAAGCAAAGCATCTCCTTTCAAAATATTATAGCAGCGCATAAGACTTCCAAAAGATCTAGCTCACAAGTGTCAAACTTGCTGCGTCACGTGACGTGTTGCGACATATCACAATTTTTTTTGCATTGCCAGAGCTGGGGTGGACTCAGCCTCTGCATGATGCAGCTGGCCTGCGGGTTGGTAGTTTGATACCCCTGATCTAGCTACTTTGAAGGCTATCCTAACTGCTTGCAGGTCTACAGTACAGGCAGTCCTTGACTTACGACCATAATTGAGCCCAAAATTTCTATTGCTGAGACAGTTGTTAAGTGAATTTTGCCCCCTTTTACAACCTTGCTTGCCACAGTTGTCAAGTGAATCCTGCAGGGATTAAGTTAACATGGTTGTTAAGTGAATTTGGCTTCCCCATTGACTCTGCTTGTCAGAAGGTCACAAAAGGGGATCACATGACCCCAGGACACTGCAACCGTCATAAATATAAACCAAGCATCCAAATTTTGATCACGTTACCATGGGGATGCTGCAACGGCCGTAAGTGTGAAAAATGGTCATAAGTCACTTTTTTTCAGGGACGTTGAAACTTCGAACGGTCACTAAATGAATTGTAGGTCAAGGAATAGTGTATGTGTGGTTTCCCTTTAAAGGCTAAGAGCCCCAACAGAAGCATGGGGACCCCTTCAAAGCAATTGCTTGGGGTTTCCAAAAGACACGGCTGATTTCACAGTTCAGGGCTATACTGATGTACTTTACAATGCACCTCTTTAGAATGCTCTGCATAGCTCTAATTTCTAAATGTTGCCAGATAATAATAATGGGATAATTTGATTACAAATAAATAATAATTATAAAAAGATAATAAAAATAAGTTTGTGGAAGAAAAAATGAACTAGGCTAGCTAAACTAGTAATGGGGGGGGGGGGTTGCCCCTCAGAAATTTAGTTCTGTATGATGGTACATTTATATTTAAAATTAAAACCAGTTTCCAATCTCTAGGAACTATGAACCTTTGCTGTTAGTAAGAATGATATAATTTTATACATCTAAGAACACAGTTGAGAAGCACATGGGGACATTTTTCAATCACAGTCACTTGCATTTATTCAGGAAAGGCACATTACACATTCACTACTTGCGGTTCTGCTATATATCAGAGGTCCTTGATTCTTGAAATGGTAATACATTGTCCCAAAATTTAAAAGAAAACCCCTTAGGATTGAAGAAGAATTGTTTTACCTGAGTCATAAAGTAATATATTCAAATTCTTTATGGTTGAGCATAAATATCAGTTTTGGCCAGCGTTTATTTCAGTAACTAGACTTATACATTGAAATATAGCCTGTTCTTTCTTAGTCTATTTACCCTAAAACCTTGAAATAGTTTTGTTTGTTTTGGAAGTATTTTCATGGTCTTTGTGCATCACATATGAGTTTGTGCATCACATCTACATTTGTGTAAACCCTCATTGAAAAAGTTCTAGAGCTGAAATTTTGATAGATACCACCTATCACATTATTTATACCCCATTCTGTAAATCTGACTCAAATTACTGATTTCTATGGTTTTATTCTTTTTTCCCTGTTCATATTTCATACTTTGAATTATCTTTTTGGTAATAATGGCTCTTTGGTCATCTGTATTCATTGAATTCATTCTTCAGCCCTGCTGCATGTGTTCCATGGACCTTTCAGAAGAGGAGGGAGAAGGGCATCTCTCTCAAACACAAAAAAACCTCCAGAATAGTTCAAAACAAGTTTTGTGCAAAAGCATTGGCTTTTATGGCCATCCATTTATAGCTGTAAACTTTTCTTAATATTATACAGCAAAACTATACATAGAACTGCTTAATGTCTACTAAAATTTAAAATCTTATGAGCATTTGCAGCTCACAAATCTATCATATGATTTAATTACTCTGCAGTAGACTTTGACCTGAATAAATGAATTTGTTTTGTTGAGCAAACTAATATGGACATTTTGTTATGATGTTTCAGTTATTTGGTGGTCTAATTATATTTAATTTGACAATGAACATTAGTATTCGTAAATCTTCAGATTTATTTCCACAACTTCTCGGCACTTTATCATTTTCTTTTTCTGCTTGTTGTGCCTTCAACACACTGCAAAATATGCATTTTTTTCTGCCCCATTTGTCTTATGTTAGAAATGGTTATGTCTTGTCTTTTCTGATTTACCAGGTTACTATACTTTCTGTATTTGTTCTCTCCACTGATACTTCCTATTTGTCTCTTGGTCTCTTGATCTGACTCTTGTATAGTGCTTTCCTGACTTTGATAAATAAAGAAGAAAGCTACCAAACTCCTACATTTCCCCCTAATTGTCTTAAAGGTTCCATCTACAAGCCTTTTTAGGAATCATTATTCCAAATAATCAAGAAATTACACTATCTTCTGCAATCAATTTAATACAGATTATTAGAAAAGAACGTAAATATACTCTGTCCCTTCAGTTATATGAGACAATAGTTGAAATGCTATATATTCCAACATTATAGGAATACAATGTAATCAGTGACATATAAAGGGCTAAGCTAATAAAAATTGTTATCTGTCTATGGAGGAGCTGTAAGTGGGAATTGTACTACCTCTTACATGTGCCTCTTCAAAATTGTTTGTCTTTATTCCTGTATTCTTAGTGTCAAGAATTGACTATCACTTCATTAGTACTACTTCTAATAAAGAAATGTGACCTACATTCACTATGTTGAATAATACCATATTTTTGTACTAACATATAAAATCTTTAAATAAAATTCCATGGTTGGAATCAGTCAATGTGTACATGCATAAGCATTTCATGGGGATGGGGGACTTGTGGAATAAATATTAACATGAATTTTCTTTCTGTATAAATTATATTTAGTACAATGGCTTAAACTCGTCTGTCCTGAAATTTATTATAAAGTTTAGCTGTCTTGCTTTAATTCTTTTTGATAAAATATCAGCAAATGAATCATGGATTAGAATGCTTTCAATGACTATTAGTCCTGATAGCTCTAAATTAACTTTACTATTACATTACTATTAAAGTAATGCTTTAAGCCAGATGCAGAAACCTACAAATGAAAAGGTCCGTTTATGCTTTGTTCTTAAGAGTTTTTCATAGGTCTTTACAGTGGTGTGATATGATGGAAACAGAATGCTGGGCTAGTAATCCTTCTATCATATGTTGCAGGAATCTGACAACTGTCTGTTAGAGATTCTTTAATTATCTGATCTGGGGATAGGATTTGGTGGCCTCTTGTGTTCTTCCAACACAATATTTTTGTCTTTCAATTCAGTGTTTCAATATTTTATTTATGAATAGACAGTTAACACTGTTTTTACAATTCTTTTATTCAACTGGAAAAGTCCATTAGTTCTTGTGCAGGGAAGTATGAGGTAATACTGCCCTGTTTAAATTTGGGCATGGAATGTAGATTAGAGACACGTACAAAGAATTTGAGCTTCGTTAGTAATCCCTGTTTTGTTCAGCAGACAAGCTCATGGACGAAGGACATCTTTCCAGAACAGATGAAACAAAGATACTGAAAGGTCAGACTTATTACAATATTTGTATTTTGAAATATGTATTTTATCTTCAGACCTAGACATTGGACATTTATTTCATGTAAGGGAGACATATTTGAAGAATTATGATAGACAAAATATTTAACTACTTATCACGTAATGTTAAAGGGCTTCCAAATAAAATATACTTAAAAATGTGAGCTTTAGGAGATTTGAGTGAAGAAAAGTTTGAAGTAGACATTTTTTGCTTTGGTTTTTTTTTTTTAAAAATGTTTGGAATATGGAATTAATCTAGTTTAAAACACAAGCCTATTACAGATTGTAGTGAATTACATAGCATTCTCATGCTTAGATTTTCCATTCAGTAAATATCTGTGGTTGAATATTAGCTTGTTATGAATTAAATATTCCATTTTTTAAACTTTTGATTTTATTGTCAGATTTATTGCCTTTCGTCTCTTGAAAATTAAAGTTCAGATCCTGCCTGCTTCTGCTCTCCTGTTTTTGCAAAGTGCAGGGAGCATGCCATATTTGGAAAAGAATGCAGACAATAAATACAAGTGTAATTTAATGCTTGCATGCTAGTATCTTGCAGAATGTTGAATTGTTTTGCATTAATATGTAATGTATTCTACTTTGAAAATAATTCAGTCATGAAATTATTAAATTTTGTATCCTATATTTTATAAGACTATCCTAGAGAGAATAATATAAAGTATAAACAGAATAAAGTACTGTATATTATGAACATAAATCTTGATAGATATTAAATTATATCTATTATATATATAACTAATAAATATATGAAATGTAAAAGATTTAGATTTCTTTTTTAGAAATCTTTTAGATTTCTTTTTAGATTTAGTAGGCAAAATTTATTTTTAAATATAAATATATTAGATGCCAGATCTCTTTCCTGAAAAAGAAATTAGAAAATTATCAGTGGTGAGAAATTTCTCTATCCAAAACCTTGAAGTTAAAAGTGCTGGTCATTGGACAAACTGACCTTGTAAGAGAGGTTGCTATACTCTTTTAAGTTTAATATTGATAATTGAATTGAGGACTGAATCATCTTATACTACAGTAATAGGTATCACATTGATATGGCTTAGCAAGGTATAATGCGCTAGCATTTACTAAGTTTTGGGGTTCATTCTTGACTCTTTATTTGGGCTTGTATAGACTTCAACTTCCTATAAAATATTTTGTGAGTTGTAACTGACATCTAGAATCAATCTCAAAATTTTGAAAGATGAATCTGTACTAGGTTAACAATGCAGAATTCAGATAATTTAAACAAGTATAATTCTCTTTTTAGCATATTTATTAGTTGTGTGTACAGTATTGCTTTCTAGCTTTATCTTTCACTGAAGTACAATTTTTTGTCGTTCAGAAAAAAATTATGCAATCAAGATTGTAAATCCTGTAAATTAAGCTTGGAAAGACATATTGAAAATGTGGAAGAAAAATGTGTGATTTCGCTGTTTTTCATGCCTTTGATTAAATGACTCATCACTAGAGTATACTGAGAGACCAGTTGTTCCTTTTATTTCCATATAAGGAAGTATCAGTTACCCAACTACATGTAACACATTTAAATTAATATTTTCAAATTAATGGGCAAGCAAGGAATCTTGTAGCATTTGTGGTTATTTTGAATTGTTTGCAGTAAAATATTTTCATAAGATAATGGTATTTAAGAGTGGTAGATCCTCCCATTTTAATTATAATTTATTGTGCAAAAAAATCCCAAGGTTGTTTACAGTCCCCAAAACAAACCAAGTAAATAAGTACAATTTAAAAAAACACACACAAAATAAATAGTAAAAGCAATTTAAAACATCAGATGAATGAGAAACAGTAATGTTGCATGCTGGGCCTTCTCAAAAGCCATTAATGTAAAGGGACTTGGATTAATATTTGAAAGGTAGTCAAGCAAGTGCAAAGAAAAAATTTAAGCAATTATAGTTTCTTAATTAAAAATCCTCTGTAGTAATTGTCCCAATTAATTCCAAAAGTAAAGGAACCAAGAGAAGGGTTTATGAACCCACAGCAGATAGCATTGCATGGGAAAAATCCATTTATATTTCCCAGAACCGAGTACAAGCTATTCAGAGTTTTAAAAGCGCTAGTTAGAAATTAGAAAATACTTGGCTTTAAATAAAAGCTAAGGATTGCTTAAAAGAATTCATATGCCCAATACTAGAGAAGTGGTATTTAACATTATTCACAGCTAAATGCTTTCAATAGTTTGTTTCGGGAGCATGGCCATTAATCTTCTAGCTGTCATAAAAAAATCTTTTTGTATGACTCATGCAGCGAAAGTGTCTTCATATTTGCAAATTACCATATTTGCCCAGATCTATGTCAAAAGAATTCTCTTCAGTATTCATCAGTTTTCTACAAGCTCTATCTTTAATGTCAGTGTATGCATTTTTGAAATTTTGAGATGTGTTTTGGAGGGGATGGCAGCAATATGGTCTAGGTGTCTCACTTGGAGGAGGAAAACCTAGGTTCTAATCTCATCTCAGCCACAAAAGCTCACCGGTCCACTCTGACTCTCCCTCTCAACCCAAGCCATTTCAGGCATGGGAGGAGGGAGTACCAGGTACAATTCCTTGGGCTCCTATACAAAAGGCATGATAAAAATCTAATAAATATATTGGTGAGCTTTTTGTACAGTAAAGGATTTTCAGGGAAAAATATTTGTAGCTATGAAAAAACAGGAGTAGAAGAGCTACTTCAATAATTTATCCATTATGCCTAAAAAGAATTATTCTGTAAATGGCAGATTATAGTTATTCTCTGCAAAGTGAAGGTAGATTTTGAATGCTTTGGGTTTAATACGTTAGTAGACACTTCACTGCTATTTGATTCTGTCTTGTTGTTTGAACCTGGCATATAACTAATGTGAAGTTATTGTGATAGAATTAATTATAATAAAAATGAGTTTGCTAAACAGCGTTATATGGAACATTAAATATTTTCCTAATCAAATTCCCTTTCTCTATAATGATGTCATATTTTGGTCAATTGTAATGGCTTCTTTAAACCTAAAAGCTCATTATACAAATATGAAAACTTGTAGATGGATCAGAGGATATAGTTAATAGCTCATCAAGAAACTAATGGAGAAATAGATTTTCTATCAGTGTCTTTTTAAAGCATTTCATTTTAACTGCTGTGTTGTTTGAAACATTATGGTATTATAGGTAATGCGTCAACTTATTGTTACTTTATCCACTTAAGTGCTACAGAGCAGCATTTATTCCTAATACTGTAGCTCTTTTCAATGTTAAATATATACACTGTTTTAGAATCCCTTTTCTTTATCCCTCTTTCTTGATTTATACTCAGAATTAGTAAACAAAACAACTAATTTCTCAGTGGGTTTCAGCTGGCCAAAGAACAAGTTTCAGAGAAAAGGCTAAGCAACTTCATCCTGCATGGTTTTGTTTTTTTAAAATATTTAATGCATGATCTGGAATCATTTAATCCAATTCAAGCAGGAATTTAATCCACTTGTTAAAATTTATGCTGAAAGCATGCATACAGTTGCACATTTATTTGAATGGAATTAGTGTTTATATTTTACAGAAAATCAGGCAAAAGCTAAAGAAGCTGAGCTTTCAGATACTTTGAGCCCAAGCAAAGAGAAAAGCAGTGACGACACTACAGGTATGGCATATCTTTCAGTGAACCTGGATTTAAGTGACAATTTGTAATGAGGTTTTTTTAAAAAAAAGCAAAATTAAAAAATCATTTAAAACAGCTTCTTAATTTTCTAGTTCAGTTGAATTTTTATACTTTTTGCCCTGTGCTGAGTTTTTAATTGATTTAAAAATATTACCTCAAATTCTAAAATAATTTCACTTTTTTTAGATGCTCAGATGGATGATCATGAATTAAATGAACCTATTGCTAAAGTTGCTCTCTTAAAAGGTAAATATTATTTTCTTAATATTTAATGTGTTTTAATTAGCAAATAATTTAATATTGGAATTAATATTAGTTGGAAACATGGGTTGACAATTTTATTTTGTTGTCTGTAATTTGCTTTTGATGACTGTTGGTAAAGCACAAACTGGTACTTTATCTATATATGAAATATAGGTATAATCCAAAACAGAAAACAAATTAATTTCAGTGTACCTTATCCTCTAATTTTAATTTTGCACATAAAGCATTATTTTTCTTTAATATATTAAATTCTTAGAGGAATAGGTTTCGTTACTCTCACCTCTTATAAATGAAGATAGCTATGTCAATAAATTAGCAAAAGTCTTTTTCTCCCCTTTAAAAACAATAACCCAATATTTCATTCTTGAATAATAAATTATGAAAAATCTGAAATGAAATATCAGTGATACTAGAATTATTTTAAAATATATTTATATAAAATTGTATATAAAATCTTAACACTGCTAAATATGTTTTGGTTAGAATTAACAACCTGTTCCTGGCAATTTATATTTTATAACTTCTTGCATGGCTTGGGTATATAAATACTGTCTTATTTATCTCCTAACCTTTCCCTAATTCATAATGTATAGTTAACTAATTTTATCTGATTCCTATTACTTCACAAAGTAATAGAAATTAAGCTACTGACAAAAGTGATGCTTTAAAGAAAAATGTTCTTTTAGCAGATGAATTGCAGGGTGCACAATCAGAAACTGAAAGTAAACAGGAAATTCAGCAGCTGCGCCTCGAACTGATTGAAGCCCAAGAGCTAGCTAGAACCAGTAAACAAAAATGCTTTGAATTGCAAGGTGAGATGAAGAGTCCTTTGAGTTGTAGAATTCACAGGAAATTATTATGCCCCAATACAGTGATTGAAGATGGCATTTAAGTCTGTGATCGGTTTATTTTTAATCTCGATGCATGGTATATGTCTATATCAGTGTTTCTCAACCTTGACAAATTTAAGGCATGTGGACTTCAACTCCCAGAATTCCACAGCCAGTATTGCTGGCTGTGGAATTCTGGGAGTTGAAGTCCACATGCCTTAAAATTGTCAAGGTTGAGAAACACTGGTCTATATGATTATACCACACTTTCAGCAAAGGTGGGAAACACTGCTATTTTATCCACACTTAATTGGGAATAAGTCCCATTGAACTTAATAGAACCTAATTCAGCCTAGACATATATAATAGTATCTTTTGGTTTAAGTTTAAATAAATGTTTAGCTTAAGCAATTAAAATGGAATCAGTCATTTTCCTCATAGTCAGTTTTTTCTTCAAAGTGGAATGGTATCATGAATGCATTAAAAAGAGTGCATGATATTTTAAACAATTTTAGACAGTTTATTAACTAGCACAGTAATGTAAATATGGTAATTTACTTACATTGGCTATGACAAAAATCTAATGATATACTAAACTAAGTAATCTGTTTAAAAACTAATACCTACCGGTACTTTAAAATTGATAATGGCAGTCATAATAAATTGGTATGTTGAATATTTTCATAATACCTACAGCTCTGTTGGAAGAAGAGAGAAAAGCATATCGATTGCAAGCTGAAGAGTCCACCAAACAAATCCAAGTTCTCCAAGGTAAAAAAATAATCTTAAAAATTTAATAGAAAAATACATATGTTGTCATTGAAAAGAACAGAAATTATGATAATTTTCCATACAAAATTCTTTAAGTAGAATGAAATGTCTGTTACTAAAATGGTTTGTAAAATTAACTACTATCAGTAACAGGATATAAAAATGTGGTGAGATGGGCAGCAAAATAAATATGTAAATAAATAAATATCATTTATTTAAATGAACAAGAATACTTTTTAAGGGGGATTCTAATGAATGATTGCGTAGCATGTGCTGTTATTGGAGATACGTTCTAAAAATCTGCCTAAGAGTGCTACTATCAGTGTTGGTTTTGCATGACATGTACAGTTCCATATTATGTGATTATTTATTGCAAATGCTTTTGTGGCAGTTCAGGCATGTAACTTAAGTGCTTTTCAGTAAAACAAAGAATATGTATAGTGTATTGCAACAATTCAAAACAAGCAGCCAGATCCAACCTAACTCGGTTATCTCTCTCATTTTTGCTTCAGTCCTCAAGGGCACATTTAAAAAGATGTGTTTCTAAACACTCCCTGAAAACAGTACTATCACAGAGAATACAGTTCTTATATCTGATAAGAGGATATTCCAGAGGGGAAGAATCGTGCTCATCCTGCACAGTGACATTGATTGTCAGGAATCCTGTTTTGAGATTAGCCCAAATTCCCCAGACATTATCCAAGGCAAAGCTTGATATCAACTTTTATTGCATATTAGGAGAAAGCCATTATAAATAGCTGATTGACCTGTCAGATGACACTAGAGTCCATTTAAGCTATTTGTCTTCATAGGTTGCTGGCTTATTTTGTTTTGCACTTTTCACTTTTAGAACATTTAAGAGTAAATATGAAACTGATTGTTTAAAAATATTGCACTATAAGAACATCGTTAGGTTTCTAGCATAATAAAACGACACTTAAACTTAAACTTAATTTTTCATTGTTTTACAAAAGTAAAATTTTTATTAAGAATCAGACAAGACCAGGAAAACCAGAACAAGTTCAAAAAATAAAAGTATTAAAGATTCCGGGACAGTAGTATTATTACAACTCACATGTAGAAGGAAAAACATTAAGAATATTTTTTTTAGTCCGGACGACTTCGCTGCCTTTAAACTTTCTCTTTTAATTAGGTTTGATATTGTATTAGTATTCCTATTCACGGTCAGTAAACTTTGGGAAAACTTGATGTAGAGTTTCATTATTACCTTTCTTTGCACTCTGTATTAGAGAAAAAATAAATAGGACTATTACTGCTCTAGTCTTTCACAGTTATACCCACTTTTATCAATACATTTTTAAGAAGAAAAAATAAAATAGCTAACTCTATTGAAACTCTTTAGTCTCAATAGATTGTAGTTTAAGAACAATAAAATAAATTACAAATATAAGCATTTGCTCTCCTTAAGTAGCAGCTGCTCATTTATTTTAACAATTACAGATAAGCTGCAGGAGATTGGTTGCTATAGAAGCAAACAAAAGTGTTATTTAAATAGATAAACATAGCTATAAAAAAGGAAGGTTTGCAACAGCTGCTATGGCTTTCTTGAAGTGCAGGACAAGGTTACACTATCAGTACCTGAGCTGACTTCAACTATACTCTCTTTCCAGTACATTCTGATTATCTCTTGCCATTCACCAGAATTTTGTGAAGCTGGATTAACTCCCTTTTTTCCTATATTTAATAATTGAAGCACCTTTCAGCTTCTTATACTTGAAAAGAAACTAACATGTCTCAGAACAGAACAGAATAACAGTTGGAAGAAATTAATTGTTCTAACTGTCAGGAAATTTCTCCTTGCTTCTCTCTTTGATTAGTTTCCATCCGTTGCTTCTTGTCCTGCCTTCAGGCGCTTTGGAGAATAGCTTGACTCCCTCTTCTTGGGGCAGCCCCTGAGATATTGGAACACTGCTGTCATGTCTGGGGAGCGGGAAGAAAAGTAATTTGATCTGTATGGGTTAAGGTCGTTGGCAAGGAATACAAAATCGGTGGTCAGGGGACTAGTAGAAACAACGAGAAGAGACATGAGAAAGATCTCAGAGTTGTAGAAAAAAAAACAGATTCTCATATATAGATATTCTTCTATCTAAGGTTCTTTGTCTATATTTGAATCTCCTCACTTGTGATAAATGTATAAGCTTAATATGATGGTAAACCTCATAAATCCACTCAAAAAGTGCCTCTTTTATGGATATTTTTCTAATTTTGTCTAAATATTTTAAATATAACAATAAGGGACTTAGCTTTGTAAAATGTATGCTACAATATTGTAATGTAATGCAAGCATTTTTATCTTATACAGTAGTATTACTTCATAATAATATTTTATAGTTATATTTAAATAATGTGAATTTATGTAGTTACAATTTTAAGATATATAATTTTTAATAAATGTTTATAGCTCAGTTGCATCGATTACAAAAAGATATCGAACGTCTTCATGAAGAAAAGGAAAATGAGATCTCCAGTACACGGAATGAATTGTTGAGTGCTCAGAATGAGATCCTGTTGTTGCAAGATGTGGCAGAAAAGGCCACATCAGAAAGGGACACGGATGTCACTATTTTACAAGAAGAGCTTCAAAAAGTAAGAGCTGAGCTTGAACGATGGCACAAAGAGGCTTCCAAATATGAAAAAGAAATCGTCAGTCTGCAAGCCAATTTTCAGCTACGATGTCAGCAGTATGAGAATAAGCAGAGAGAGGAAGCCACCCATTTACAAGGTATAGCACAACTGTCTTAATAATAATTTGTATAAAGTTGGTTTTGGGGGTACATTGCCTTTTCATTAACAAAAATTAAATTAACAACAAAGAAGTTGAGATAGAGTAAATATTTGAGTTTTAGTTATATCATAGTAATAAAGATAGTAGTAGGCTTGATGAACTTTAAAGTTTGATACAGTAAAGAATTAATTTATTTAATTCTTTGCCGTGGTAATGCAACACGTAATTTGAGGGATTTCAACTGTCCACTGTTGCATATCACAAGTTTTGGAAAGAAAGCTGGGTCCAAAATTAAAATCTCTAGTGCACTTTGGTGGGCCAGGATTCAGTGTAGTTCTGAACCAAAACTCAAATGCCTTGTAAGGAAAAGTTTTTCAAGTATATTTTCCAGGAGTTGCCCCCATAAAAATACACAAAATTGTAAATTATTATATAGGTCCTGTCATAACAACCTCAAATTAAAAGTGCATTATATATAAAATACTGCGATTCTGTCTGTGGCTTGTTAGATTGAACTATTACTGGAATCAAAATGGATGAGTATTAGATTTACTGCGCCACATTGGAGACAATTTATCATTACCTAACTTATAAGGTGTAGAGGTTAAGAAATTGGAATAAAATTGGGGAAAATTAGGTTTACGTTTATCTTTAAGACCTGGAAGCTTATTTGGTGACTCAAGGCCAGTCAGTAAAATGGCCCATATTTCTTATATATGTCTTGACAGCAATCATGCCATAAGCTCACTGCAATTGATATCTATACTGTACATTTTAATTATCTCCTATAAAGTTATAGAACAATAGAAAAAGGTGTTTTTAATTCTAGTTTTCAAATGATGTGTTCATTGTATTAAGATGATGTTCTAAAAGTCCATTCTTTCTATCAAATTATTGATGAAATTCTAAAGATTATTACATTGTAAGACCCTATCAGGATCTTTTCATATTCTGTTTTGAGTGAAATCATTCAGCTTGAGATTGATATTATGGAGGAACAAGCAGTGATTAATTTAAAAATGTATTTGTGCTTCTTCAACCTGTGTGAAAGGTTTCAAATAAGGATGTACAAAATTTACTAATTTTCCAGATTGTCCCTTAGGACAGGGGTCCCCAACCCCCAGTCCATGGACTGGTACCGGACCACAGCATGCCAGCAACCAATCTGCACAAACAAGCAAAGCCCCATCCATGGGATGCAGGCAGCACACAACCATGCACTCTCCGGTCCATGGAAAAACCTTTCTCCATGGAACTGGTCCCTGGTGCCCAAAAGGTTGGGGACCTCTGCCTTAGGAGTATGTCAGAACTATTCTGGTCCAATGCTGTTCTGGATGTGGTTTGTTGGTTTCTGGAAACAAATTCTTTGGAAAAGAAGCAATATGATATGTTTTGGACATGGCATTCTGGACAAAACAGGCGTATTTTGGGCTGAACTACCCATGCAATATTTGGTCCAAAGGGGAAACAGAAATTTCCAGAATTCTCCAGAACATTCATTCCCAAATCAGTGAGCCTAACATATTACTAATTTCAAGTTGTTGTTTTTTAAAAAGCTTAGCCCACAAAACACTGATTTGTCATAGTGAAAACCAGTTTTCAATCCCAAAATAGGCATGTACATTCAGATATAATTTGCGCTAATAAATCTTTTTAAATAGTTATTTCTTAGCTAGCTTCAAGAATATTATAGCATTCTTTGCTTTATAGGTGAGCTTGAAAAGTTAAGAAAAGAGTGGGCTGTTCTTGAATCTGAATGTCTCTCATTAAAGAAGGAGAATTCTTTGCTTGCATGTGAACTTCAGCAACAGGAGAAAGAGCTGCATAAGTAAGTGCCATTGAATCAAGTAGGAAAAGGTCAAAGGTGTTAAATTCAAAACATTGTCTCCTGACTTAGGGGTTAGTACTTATAGACTTGTTTCTATTTATTGTGAATGTTACAGTTCATCTAAATCTTCTCTCTTATTCAATTGACCTGTTTTAGCTACAATTCTGTTTCTACTTATTCACCTCAGTGAGCTAATAAAAAAAGTATAATTATGTGGGACCAATATGTCTTCTACGCTGGAAAATATATAGAAGGTGCCCATATCATTCCTCTTCCCAAATCCCAGCTGATTTTATTTTATATAAGCTTTGCTTCATTTAACATGAAAATAAGCCTCTTGGGCTCACTCATTTTCCTTCTGTTTTCTTCCAATATAATTAACATTTTAAGCCTTTATTCTTACAACAATTGAATTTCATAAACTTTAGATTTTAAATGTTGGGATCTGCTTGGTTGGTTTTTGGTGTTATGAGCTGATTGGAAATACTTGCTTATGCTTTTGTACAAACCAATACATGTTTGGAACATTATGTCTTCTTTTGTACTCAGTAGCCTATATATAAGAACTTTAATTATAAGATTATGCAGTAGAATTAATATTATGATTACAAAGCGCATACATTTATAATGCATTGGTTTAAAACACTTATTTCTAAATGTGAAGTATTGTGATTTTTACTTCCTTTTATAGCTCTCAGCAACAGAGTTTAGCACTTACCAGTGATCTTAGTGTTCTGGAGGGAAGCCGAAAGGAACTTGAAAATAAAATGGGTTCTTTAAAAGAAGAACATCAGCGTGATGCAACTACTCTAAAAACACTTCTTAATGAGGCAGAAAATCAAGCTAAGGGTGCTCAGAATGAGGTAAGTTTCAAACTGATTACATCAGGGGTGTCAAACTGGCGGCCCAGGGGCCGGATGCATCATGCTGAAATCGCGCCCGCCCCATTGCCGGCAGTGGAAAAAAAGTCACGACACGTCACGACACTTCACGTGACGTGAGTTTGACACCCCTGGATTACGTGGTTATTTGCATTTCTTTAAAGAGGCCTAGAGTTAGGGTACTATTTTGTTCTCCTAACATTGGATGAATTTGAACGAAGTAGCTCAATGAAATCGAGTTCAGATTTCTCTCTCTTCTCTCCCAGTATTTCTTTGAGCAAGAGATTTGAAACTTTTGTATCAATATTCAGTTTTAAATAATATTTCATTAAACAGAGAAATATAGCTAGTGCCTGGGTTATTCAGTGCAGTAAACTATGTACCATTTTAAAAATGATGTTTTACATAAAATAGTTAGGCATAAAGCATGGGTATCTGCATTAAATATATTAAACAACTAAGGCAGAATCACATATCCCTGGTCACTGTTGCTTCACTAAGTATTTAATGTATTCTTAAATGTGTACTACTTTCATCATATACTGGTCTTAATTCTTTCAGAAACAAACTTTCAAGTTTCCATTTGTGCAAAACATTCTGTTATTCAGTCCTTTTAACTTCATGATATTCTTTATCCAAATCAACAAACATTCCCATTCAAATTAGAACCAGTGCCAAGAGAACCTAATATAGCACATTGGTGCAGGGCAGTTTAATATCCTCCTGGTTAAGTTTTGAATGACAATATGTGACAATACTGCACAGAATCACTTTGGAAAAGGATATGGGCAGCATATAAATCTAATAATAAATAATTTATTAATATTCTAATCAAGTTAATTTTTTTATATTTTGCCTGATCAGTTGGTAGTATCCCAATAAAGAATATATATTGATACTGTAAATATTAGCGACAATAGTAATTCTTTCAGACATTTCATTAGCTTTGCACATCTTAAACTGGTGCTTTTAAGTCTGGGAGAGGCAAGATCTTTATTTTAAAGCCATCCAATTAATATTATTGAATTATTTCTCTTACTGAGTTATCTTAAAAATAGAAAATCAAATTTGAAATTAAGGTTTATATTTCTGGACAGTTAGTTTATAGATTATCGTTCTGGTTAGAGAAGGTAGAATTATAGTGATGTATTCACATGAGACATATTTAAGTGATCAGTTTTATTTGAGAAATTAATTTAGGCAAACCTCTGACTTCAAAATCTGCAGGTCTGCATTCCCACTTTTCTAACAGTTAATGAGTGATATCATCACTTTTTATCATTTGATTGAAAAAATGTAAGACTTAGTTCTGGTCAAAGAAATGCTTTTATTGTCTTTTGTCACTTTTCTTTTAACAATAAGATAACTTATTAAATTTATATACTCTCCAACTCACAGAAACTCTAAAACAGGATTCTTACTCAGTGATCACTGGCAAATCAGTTCTCTTCCTGATGGCTATTGAGCGTGCATTCTTGAATTTGCCTTTATCTGGACCTCTATTTCAGTCATTGACCAATAAAAATACATTAAAAAAATTATCCCTAACCATTCACAGCCACTTGTGGGTAAAGCTTACACAAAATGTAGCAAAACTTTGCTACTTTTAGAGAAATATTTTTTTTCTTCACTGTTTAACAGACAATATAAATAAAAGTTATCAGAGGGGTATACATAATACAAGGATTCATATAAAGTTTTCCTGTATTTCTCTTCTAAGATGGGAGAGCATTAAATTGAGCTAAAGTTAAAGCTCTCCTAAATTTGGAGACTGTGATATTATGTGAAACTGGTTTAGGCACTAAAATTTGGTAATTTTAGTTCTATTAAGAGAAAAATCATCCATCTCTATTTGATCTTTTATATTTAAATCTGAACTTTCTAAATTTTTGCTTTAGTAATGATGTAGCTTAGTCTGATTCTGAACTTAAGCTGGAGAAACTATAGAGGCTGAGTTTCTGTTGGATCACTATTTCCTAGGAAGATTTGTAGTTCTCTGCCAATATTAGATGCATCAGCCAATTAAATCTGTATAAAGCATGTGAACATCTAAATTCTTATTCCAAATCCTTATAATAGAGAGTAATAATTTGTTAAAGAATTAAAAATTGTTCAGAAGTTGTTTTTAACATATTTTTAAAGTTTAAATATGTTTTTGTTTTTGCTGTTTTTATTTCTTTTAGTATGAAAAGACACAGGCCATGCTTTCAGAGCTGAGATTAAAGTTTGAAATCACCGAGCAGGAAAAGCAATCAGTCACAGATGAACTTAAACAGTGTAAAGAGAACTTGAAGCTACTTCAAGAAAAAGGAAATAATGTAAGTCAATAAAGATTGTGTATGCCAGATTGTATTTAATTTCCACTGTGAAGGTATTTGGATAAGATATATATGAAAGCAGTTGGTTCATATTTTCCTGGATATAGATGATAGAGCATTAAGAAAGTAATTTTAAATTGTTTGTGAATTATCCAAAAATTGAATATTTTTTCAGATCCAGTTGGAAGGTTCCAAACATTGATTTTTCTTCCTACTCCCCCACTACTTTCCTGAATATAATCTGACTTAGAGCAACCATTTTACAGGTGCAAAGAAAAGTTTTATGTTGAATAAGGATGGAATTAAGTAGATGGGGGTACAAAAACTAAGAAAGAGATAAAGATGCTGATTAGGATGATCTCACTCATTCACCCTCACTATCGTCCCTCCCAACATTTAATTCTGAGGCTTGAAAAATATGCTTTTTCTTAGGCATCATGGCTTAAGTAGCCTCTGATTTTTGTCCTTTTTTATGTTAACGGTTTGGCCAATGGTGACATCTTATTTGTATAAATATTGTAATTGGCATCTGAACTGTGTTGCTAATATTAAAAGCAACAGACCTTGAATTTCCAAAAAAAGTTATTTTAAAAATAATTTTAAATTAACCCAGTTAAGTATATGAGATTTTAGTTCTAAGTGATGCCTAGAAGAGTTCACTATGAAAAATATATAATCACTTATTTATATATTTGTGTTTGTTTATCAGTCAAACTTCTTAATTATCCATCTCTCTCACAGAGGGCTCTGAGCAGTGTATAATTTACTCAGTACAATAAAATATCCATATTCTAGCCTGCTATTGATCCTAGTATATACTAGCATCAATAGTATAGCCCTAATAAGCTTGCACTTTTGTAAAGCAACCAATTTGCTCTTTTGCATATTGAAAAAATACTTCATATAATTGGAAGTTTTATTCTACAAAAAGTGTTTTCAAAGTTCTGATTATTCAAGGAGGCAATAGTGAATAAAGAACAGATACAGGATCACAAATTCAAACATGTTTGTATGTTCTTTAAAACTGATAACTGTTGACTAAAATGTTGTTAACTCCTATTGGAAACAGTCTCAAAATAGTTTGAAACTTAAACATTTAAAAATTATATGGCCCATTGTATCATAAACCAGGTGGTTTTTTCCAGCAAGAGGAAAAGTTGGACTTTTGAAAGCATTTGACAGCTGTGCTTACAGAATGTCTGATTACTTCAGCCTCATGTTTAAGTAAATGTAGGCAACATTAAACAACAGTATTGTGGAATTCCACTGGATTGCGCATGATGTGCATGCTATACCTATTAGTACATCTTTGAAGAAGTTGCATCTTTTCCTGGACTTGTAAGGTAGTTTCACAAGAACAGCAAAATGCCTATGTAAGCTAAGATGCAGGTAGATGTTTGAGAGACAGGGTATGTTTCTTAACTCAAATATGTATTTTTCTGAGATTGAGTGGCTATCCAGTGAGCTCAGAAAAAAAATGCAGTTATTTTTAAGGAGACCAAATTGATGCTGTGTGCATGCCTGCACCCATTCCAAAACATTGCATACACCTAATCATAAGTGTATTTTATTTCACTCAGTAAATATTTTTGTGTGAAGCACATCTTATTGCCAAAATATTTTCACTAATTAAGTTGCTGGCAGTATTTTTTTTCTTAATTGATCTACTGCCTGATACAGGTCTTACAGTTTTAATTTTATCAGCCATAATTTCCATTTACCTACCTATTGTTCTGATATGCAATGGATGCAATTATATAAATGGGTCATTTTTAGGAAACTATTACTAATAGATTAACATGCCTTAACAAGATTTGATTATTAGGTCATAAGACTCTCTAAATGTGGGATTAGAATTTGGACCTCTGGTATTAAATTTATTAAACATAGACAGCATAGAAATAAAATATACAGTTGTTTTTTGTACCTTTGATTAGGGTGCACACAATCTGTTTTTTCTCATTCTGTTTAGAACCATATACTATTCATTACCGACACAATAATGCCGTGTGTACTGTAGTATAGATTATTTTTCACTGCCTGAATGCTATATTTTTCCCATTGTCTTCATGTAAAGCAAAATATCCCATTATACTTTTTAATCATCTTAGTTGACCTTAAAAAAATCTAAGAATCTAACCAGTAAGGTACTAGTTAGTATTAGGTGCTAATACTAGTATTAGTATTTGGGCTAAATTGAAAACTAGAAAGAAAGAAAGAAAGAAAGAAAGAAAGAAAGAAAGAAAGAAAGAAAGAAAGAAAGAAAGAAAGAAAGAAAGAAAGAAAGAAAGAAAGAAAGAAAGAAAGAAAGAATCCCAGAAGGCGGCAATGGCAAACTACTTCTGTATTATTTATAGGAAAAAATACATGGATATGTCTCTATAGTCAGCCAACAATTGAACTTGACTTAGAAAGTCTTTGCTTTTTTTTTAAGAGAACATAATGAGAAATTATATCAATGAGGTTCATGATAAGAGTTGCTGAATCAGAAGCAAATCTTGGGGTCCAGTTGTTTCACCCATTGCTGCAACCCCTTTATCATGAGTAATTAATTGCTATTTTAAAATCAGATTTAGATGTTAACAGCATTTTAGATTCAGATAGTACTATACACAGTGAAATAATATTGCTTGTGAATATGCTTGTTATTCCTTTCCCTGTTGAAAAGTATTGTGCATAACTTAATGTTTAGCCCACAAAAAAGTATTATAAAAATTATAGTTACACAATGAGGCATCATTTTGAAGAATACATATAGTTATACAAAATCAGATGTGTTTGCGTGTTCTTTACAATGGACATTGTTTTCCTTCGGAGATACTCTTTATTTCATAGAAATGATATGTATGTAAGAAAAAATTATATAAGTGACCTCCACCAACAATTCGGCTACAGAGTTTGTATTTTATTACAGTGATAAATTGGTGAAGAGAAAGATATGTTTGAGGAAGAGTACTTTGTGGACAGAGTTCTGGATCAGTATTTGAAGTTCTGAATTGAGTATCGGTGAAACCCTGGCATTTGTTGTACATGTAAAATGTACTGCACACTATCATCTAGTGAAGTCTGCCTACCTAGCCCCCTCCAAATATGTTGGCTTGCTGGGTAGATACTATCTGAAGGGAGATAGCCATCCATCCAGTTGAAGCAAATTCCATGTGACAAGAAAATAATGTTTCATTTTTCATTATTCATGTTTACTCTGTACAGTGGTATACTAACTTTGTATGCCAAAGTAGTTGTGTCTTGTTGGATGTCTTTATGTTTCAGTTGAAACAAGAATTGATCTTTAAACTATCCCCCTATCTAAATCATCTTTACCTTATTGATTTTTAAAGCACAAAATGATCTTAATATCCCTTCCCTTCCCTTTAGCCTTCCATATTTCCACCCGTCCCAGCCGTATTCATCGGCCTTATCCTGGCTTTCCTGTTTTGGTGTTACAGCCCATTGTGGTAGAGAAAGGTACTACAAGCACTATTCAGTCCGTGTATGTTCGTCCCTTATCACCTGTTTGTGCCATTTTTGTAAAAAAAAAAAAAAATGCATGATGAAAAGCGAGTACTTATTTACCTGACTCAAATCAATTCTTCATTTAATAAGCCATTATTTATAATATTGGCAAACCAAACAAACTAATCATTTAACATTTGTCTGTTTTCCCTGTGCTAATGCTAACAGTATCCTATTGTAAACGTATTTTTCTGTTCCTTTTCCAATAACATTTGTCTTACATAAGGTGCTGTAGTTAGGGCCTGGAAGGAAACCTAACTATTTATTTCACTCTTAGCAAATCAGATGTTTGCTTGCTTCAATTTGGTTCTTGAATTCTTTTTTTTTACCGTCAACTAATTCCAACATTTTTCTCTGAATTTGAATGCTTTTTTAAAAAAAGAAATTCTCACTATTGTGACAAAGATGGAGGGGGAAGGACAAGATGAGGGCAGTAGGTAGAGGATTTGCATTTCCAATTCTAAACTTGCAGTGGTTTTTGTTACTTTCCAAAATGAATTCTGTAAGACCATAACCATTTATATAAAATAATCATAATAGTTAATGTTGTAAAGAGCGGACATGAATAATTATACATGTAATATTAACATTGCATGTTAATATTCTGACTCATTTTAAATCTAGGCAAGAAAAGTTAAACATGCATTATTTCAAGGGATTTGAAGATATTTTAGAAGAAGTCATAATTTGGCATGGGACTTATCTAGGTTTATTTGGGACAAAGCATAAATGCTGTTAATGAATTAAATTCTCAAAGAACTAATAGGAAACACTTTAAAATAAGAAAAGGCAGTATGCATACTTCAAATACCTTACATTAATCCTGGGCAGCATAATTTATAATAAAAGGAATTGTAGTCACGTTACGTAGTGAAATTATAAAGCTAATGCGGTTAAGAGACAGCCAATTTGGTCTAGTGGTTAAGTACCAGGCTAGAAATTGGGAGACTGTGAGTTCTAGTTCCTTAGGCATGAAGCCAGTTAAGTGACCTTGGGCCAGTCATTCTACTAGAAAGAAGGCAGTGGCAAACTTCTTTCTAAAAATCTTGCCAAGGAAACTGAAGGCACTGGTCCAAGAGTCAACACTAACTCAGAAAGCACCAAAATAAAATAAAAAAAAGTTAGATCATGGACATTTGCGTCCCACTGGAATATCTTTTAAATGAAATTATATTTAATTAATTGAAATGCAGCCAACATTTCTCCGAAACCTAAATCTGACGGAAAACATTCTAGGCTTGCCAAGAAAGTTAAAGAAGTAACATCAACTAAAACAAATGAGAGATTGATTCTTTTCTTTTTTCTTTTTCTTTTTTTTTCCCTACACAGAGCCAATGGCCTTGGATGCCTGTGATGGCAGCTTTGGTAGCTGTGACAGCCATGGTGCTGTACCCAGGCCTCACCAGAGCTTCTCCATGAGAACTGTTGTTGAATCCCTACCCCATCCTCCATCTAGAAGCTGGCATCATTCACACATTGAGGGAATCAGAGAATCATCCTCTTCCTAACCCTTTTTTTACCTTAGTCCTTCAGAGTTTGGCAGCAGCAGGGTCGTTGCTTTACACTGTACAAAATGTATCTGTTATAAAGAGGGAATAAAATAATTATTTCATTCTATGGTAAGCAATATTATTGCTTACACATATATGTAATTCTTAAGATTATATGTCGGAGTCCTAAATACTGTTATGGTGGCCTCAAGTAGGCTTCTTGGTACCAAATTATTTATGATGGTTAGGTGTGTGGGTATTTTACTTTAAAAATTGATTGCCCAGTGGAAAGCAATGCATTTTCCCTTATTTGGATATCCATGCCAAATATCCTTTAAATACTTGGAAGTTGATGCAGTGTGCTCAGTGCCTTTCAGTTTGATGTTATTTGTACATTAACATATCATTATTTTTACTTGCTGTGAGTCACTGAGCTATTGGGAACAATTTTCTTTTTTTCCATATTTTCTGATAAAAACAAATATTTTTGTTCAGTAAAAGCCCTATTTTATTGATGATTTGGAGCTTGTATAATTCATTGTCAGCCTTAAAGAGCTCTAGAAAAAAAATGAGTGAAAAGCATAAGTCTAGACTGTTTTTGTGTGCATGTGTGTGCCTGAGTGAATTAAGGTTTTTCTGGGAGCAAAATCTTGATTTTCTGATGAACATAGTGCAGTAATCCAATTTTTAGTTTGAATGTAATTTATTAAATTTCATGTATATAGACACTATGAAAACCCAATGTATTTTCTCACATATCACATTAGAAAAATGATTTTTTTCCAGTCACTTATTTGCAGAACCAAACTGGGGAAATATTTGTTTCTTTAATTGTACTTGTGTTGGCATAACTTCATGATGTGAGGTTCTTGGGTGCTTTTAGTGTTAGGGAAAGGAGGAAGAAAATCAAATTGGGCCAGCTTTCAGGAAGGATGTAATATCTTAATTGGTCCTCTGTGCAACAATTTATGCTGAAAGAATGTGGTGTCCATAATTAGAAGCTTTATATCACAATTTGTTTGACCTTAATATGAATGTTTCTAGTTGAGTTATGAATACGAGCAATCATAACTTACACCTGACTGTGCCGGTTTCAGTACATATTAGCTCAGTTTATTAAGATCTGTAATAATATAAAAAGAATTGAAAGATGAAATGATTCAACTGATAGAAAATCCATAGGAAGATTTTTCTCAACTAAAATTGAGTTGGTTTCAAGGATTTAATGGCAATCAAAATCTAGTTGAATATTTAAATAGAGTTTTTAGATTATTTGCCTTTGAGGGTCATTTTTATTTTAAAGGTTCTGTCTTAAGCTATTTGGAATTTGTTAATGGGAGGATCATTTAGATTTAAGGGAATGTTATTTCACAAATGTAGAAAATGTCATTTTTGTTCATTACATTATTTTCAGTTGCAGGAAACTGTAACTCACCCACAACACACACATGCCAGTGGTACACAGTACCTCTTGTATATAGGTTATTGCAAATATTATTCTGAAAATGCTTAACTTCAGAATTACATTTTTAAAAGTAAATAATTGTTTTAAATCTATTTTGTAAAGATATAAAAAACAATAGAATTTCTGGAGTACAGATTGAACTATTTGCACTAACACATGTGATGTGCATGATTTAATAAAATAACTTTACTCTCCCTATGAATCTCATTTGAATCTTCTTTGACAACCACATATTTTATTTTGTACACCAGAGTATGATAATCAAAGTTATCACAGTGTTTGTATTACATCTGCTTATAATGAAAGGTGTGTTTATTTGCCATATTGGTTTATTACCTGATTGTGAGATTTAATATAGGCGATTCTTCATTAATTTTTATCATTATTATCAAATGTATTTGCCATCCATCTCACAGTTTGAAGTGACTCTGATCAGGAAAATGAAATCTGATTTCATTTTTACCAGACCTCAATAGTTAATAATAAAATACAAGTAACATAATCAAGTGTATAAATACATCATCCATTGAAATGAATATTTAACAAGATACATAAGATAATAAAAGAGGATCATAAACCCCTCAATGGTGTCATCACAGCCTCCATAGATGCTCCCAAATAGTTTAGTTTTTAATCAATTTAAAAGATCAACAATGTTGGGGCAAGTCTGATTTCCAGAGGAAGGCTATTTCTTAACATAGGTGCAGTTACTGAAAAAGAAGTTCCTGTGAATTTCATCCTCTCTCAATTCACAGAAACGGAGGACCCCTAACAGTTTCTTTCAGGAGACATTACTTGGACACTGCTCCTAGAAGCAACATGTAGCCAGTATAGGATCTGATGCAGCAGGTAATGGGTTTGTGGTGAGAAGCATTAACCAATACCTGAATTACTACATACTGAACCACTTGAAACTTTGAAGAAGTCTTCAAATATCAAATATAGCCATGTTTAGGGCATCCTATTACTTTATCAAAGCCAATAGCATGATGAAGATAGTAAATGTGAGTGACTTTATCAACAAAGTGCTGTGCAAACTGTCACAAGTAGGACAGCTGCCCTGGAGCCCTCTAGTAAGACGGGAATTACCCACACAAAGCTTCTGGCCAGTTGGACCCCTTGACCCAATTCAGGAGAAGTAATGACACTTAGCTTTCTTTATCAACATGATACAGATTTTAAACTGAACTTAAAGCCATGCTCAAGCAAATCCTCTTCCTCTGTTGGGACTTCAGGGATTATTTCTACTTCATTTTGCAGAGCTCAGTAAACCAGTTTGGTGCAATAGAAAACCCCACTCTGGAGCAATTATGTCAAGCCCCTGTTGTCAATGGGCCACTAAGAAATCAAAGAACTGCTTCCAAAGTTTTGAGGGTCTCCCCAAGTCCTTGCCAGAAAATATCAAATCCATTATCTTTATTGGCTGATGAGTAGTGAATAAAATGAAATATAAGACTTTACTAGCACAAAACAAACCACTGCATTAACTAACATCACAACAGTATTTCCTTGGCAATATAAGTAATATAAGTTAAGTCCAGATATTAAGAAAGATGCCAGATGTTTTGTTAACATTTGGCATCTTAATATCTTAACCGTTATGTTGGTTATTTTAAGAAAAAAAGCGTGATATATGTGTCACTTGACAAAAAACAGGGCAACCTTGCAGTAAGTCTCTTGCCCTCCTGTGGTTCATTACCTAAAATGGATCACCATGCCTTTTTATTATGGGCTGCCATAGTCCTGCTGATAATTAAAATTTTCTTCTGCACAGCATGCTGAAGCCAGGGGGGTTTAATGAAGTGAGTTAATTTGACAGAGAATATATTTTCATGAAGGTGTGAGTTTGACTGAATAAATAGATGAGTTTCAACCACCTTTGAGAGCCATCTCTAATGCTCACCTCCAATTTGCAATGTTATAGACACATAGAAAACTGATGGCAGAAAAAGATTTAGTGGCCTATTGACTCTGCCCTTTGAGCTTTTATCTTTTTAATTTGTTTTTTAATTACGTATTTTTATTCTTTTATTTTAAATTTTTGTTAAGATTTCTTTTCATTCCTGTCGGATTTGCAGTGGCCTTGCTTGGAAAATTCAGCATTACAATATAAACAGACTTGCATCCCTGTGTTATGACTGCATCATGCAGAAAATCTGGCAGAGTATGTGAAAATGATATAAAAAGAGTGAGCTGTGTAAGTAGTAAGCTTATTAGGACAATTTTTCTTTTCTTTTTTTTACTAATTTGGATATTTATACCCTCAAAATGTAGCAAAATATCAATACGAAGTTTAGAGAAGATCTTTAGATGTAAGCTTCACATTTCTCATTGCCTAGTAAGCCTCAATATACACTATATGTGAAGTATTCAAATAAAGTCTTTCAAATACACAGTCACATTTTGAAACACTTTTTAAGCTTGTACAAAGTAAAAGCGCTTCTTTAAATATTTGTATATAATAATAAAACAATCCCATTATATAAGTATCTAACTTCTTAATCATTATAATTTAGTACTATAGTAATAGTAATACTTTTGTACAAAACAGTAAAAAAACTAATAGGAGAAAATTGATTCAAAAATGAATCGGGGATTATGCGACTGAACATATTCAGGGTCACAGCCGGAAAAGTTTAAGAATTCCTATTCTATACTCAAGTTTAGAAAAATGTGAACCATATATTGATGTAAATACAGTTCCTTGTATACTGTATATATACAAAGAACATACTTCTCCAGCAGTAGCCACTACTCACTATGGTCTGTATCACATAGAGGTTTGGGGCAACAGGAGTATGTTCTAAAAGGCTGGTAGATTTTGGCAGATGCATTATTCATCTTCCTAAGCCATAGAGTTATTTACTTTAGTTGATACTGATCTCTGCTATGGTAGCATCTCTGAGAATGTTTTGTATCTCAAGATTAAATCTTTCGTTTATTTATTTTTTCATTCTTCACTTGTTAATTTAAGACTTGAAAATATGTTAAATATACATTAAATATGCCAAAAAATTCCCCATTTTGGTCAAGCATTCATTGTATCTTATGGGTTAAGAAAAATAATACTTAATGGACTTTTGTTCTCCCTGACAAAGTTTTAAAAATAAGTCTGCTGCAACTCTTCCTTTTGGCTTCTCTCTACTGTGGGAATACACTCTTTCAGAGTGTCATTATGGTATCATTTTTCAAGCCAGGTTTAAGCAGCTCTGGGTAGATTAAACTTGGCTCAAGTGACATCATTAACAAGAACAACACAGTATCAATAGCGACCATGTCATGTTGAAAACAACCCCACAAGGAATGCTGACAATGGTATTTCAACCAGTTTTTATAGGTCTCTACTAAGTGGATACTAGGGCTAATTTGGATGAACAGTACTTTCTTCTTTGCTATATTAACCTCCCTACATTATTTTATTTAAGTATAGGTTGCAAGTCACCATGCATGTGATTTACATTGACCCTAATGAAAAAAAAAAGGTTTCTTATGCATAATGTTCTCTGAATAGTTATCTATGAATGGCCCTCTATTCCCTCTCAGACATTCCCAAGACATTTAATTGGTACTCAGATGTCTTCATGGAAATAAAGTATATCCCCCTTTTTACTGGTCTCTGAACAGAAACTCTGTTCAGTTATACCAAGCCTTGCCTATAGTTCACAGTACAGTGAACTAAATATAATTTATTCATGCAGGCAAATCATTTTGATGGATATGGAAATATTTCATTCCTAAAATTCAGACACAAAAGAGTTAAACTAAAATCTTTTCTGATAGTACTTTGAACATGTCACTTTTTGATTTTTTTTTTCTTATGGAAAATAGTTTGAACTTCAGACTTATTTATTATTTGCTCTAATTATTGTCTTTCCCCTTTTTGTGGGTGAGGAATAGCTGCAGATAAACCCTGCAGATGTCACTATAGTTATTTCTCTTTTTGGATTTTATCAGCCCCTGATAACAATTCAAGTCTGCCTCTCTCTACTTATCTGCCTATTGGAAAAGTAGTTCCAATAGGCAGATAGGTAGAGAGAGGCAGACTTGAATTGTTATTGAATTGGGACACTCACGCAAAAACTTTAGTACAAACATCTTCCTTGTCTGCTAAGCTGCAGGAAAGGAGGAAAGCAGGGCAGAATTTCCTCCAAGGAATTCAGCAACAAAAAAGAGACTTGCTGCATTCAGAAGAGGGCCTTCTCAAGAATGTGGAGGTAATGCAGAAGGGATGGTGGTAGGAGTGTCTTAGGAAACCTTGCTTGAGAAACCTAGAGGGGCTAACCTAGGTACCCCACTCATACCTCTGTGAACACTCCATTAGAGTGATATAGAAGAGAAAAGCCATCTATTATGCCCACTTTTGAAAAGTGAATTGAAAGCAACGGCACTTTACTGCTGGAGTATAAAGCATTTGTATATCAATTTGTAGTTAGGTGACTGACTGCATTTATCTCATGGAGAATACAGCTAAAACCAAACCAACCTTCTTGTGGCTTAACATGAAGTGTTAACACAGCGGTTCTCAACCTATGGGTCGCAACCCATTTGGGGTCGATTGACCATTTCATGGGGGTCGCCAAGCAAGGCTGTCTGCCATTTTTCCCCCTTTTCCGGCGGGTGCCTTACCTCCCTTGAGCTGGGCCAGCTGGTGGTCAGCCTGCTCCGTCTCTGCTGCTTGCCAGCTACGACTCGGCTGGCGCGGGGGGGCGGAACCACACATGCGCGGCGCTCCCGGGCAGGGAAAGTCCTCGACTTACGACCGGTTGGGTAGTCCTCGACTTACGACCGGTTTAGTCCTCGACTTACGACCGGTTTAGTCCTCGACTTACGACCGGTTGGGGGTCGCGGCATTAAAAAGGTTGAGAATCACTGTGTTAACACAATCATAACTCAGATGCTCTCAGCTGTAAATATAATCTGGAAATTCCTATGGGTCGTGAGATTTTCCTATCATTGACTCAGTCTGAGATCAGAAATCCCTCCATTTATAAGCATACACTGGAGATGGGCAGAGAACAGAACCAGTAGATGTTGCTTTTTTCCCTCTGCTCAATCAAAACCACATGAAGAAAATAGTGTCTCCAAAGGCTATAGATCTTGAATTTCTATATCTCTGTCCCACCCAAACCTTTTCGGTAAGTCTGAGGTCAACATCCCATTAACTCTGCGTCAGATATAATTTGAAAGAAAATGGGATTTTCTTCTAATGTACAATTCCTTGTACTTTAAAACAGGGCTTTTCAACCTTTTCACCCATTGTACCACTTTTAAGATAAGGCAATATCCAAGTACCACCAGTCGCCTAGCAAGGTGTCAAAAACTTGATGACCACAAAAAAAGGGAAAAAAATATAAAGTACAGGTAGTCCTCGACTCACAACAATTCACTTAGTGACTGTTTGAAGTTACAACGGCACTGAAAAAAGTGACATGACCATTTTTTCACACTTATGACTGTTGCAGCATCCCCAGGGTCATGTGATTTACATTTGGATGCTTGGCAACTGATTCATACTTATGACGGTCACAGTGTCCCAGGGTCATGTGACAACCTTTTGCAACTTTTTGACAAGTGAAGTCAGTGGCCGGGGGGGCGTGGCCAGCTCATCACTCAGGTTGTGGGGTGCCTGTGGGAGGTGCGGGCAGGGATGTGGGGGGATCCATGGATCTCTGGTGGAGGGGGATGGGACTGGCGTGGGCGCCTTTCCTCCCTCCCTCCCATTGCCCCTTCCTTCTTTCCCTCCCTCTTTGTCCCTTCCTTCCCATTGTCCCTTCCTTTCCTTCCTTCCTCCCCTCCCTTTGTCCCTTCCTCCCTTCCATTGTCCCTCCCTCCCTCATTGTCCTTCCCTTCCTTCCTTCCTTCCTTCCTTCCCTTTGTCCCTTCCTTCTTTCCCTCCTTACCTTCCATTGTCCCTTCCTTCCTTCCTTCCTTCCTTCCTTCCCCTGAAGGAGACTAGCAAATGGCCCTTGCCCTTTTCACACACCTGTGGACTCCGGCGGAAGTGACGCTGCGAGCGGCATGAGAGTCCATGTTACCTGTGCTACGCCGCCCAGACCGCAGCCTTGTTTCGGCAGGCAGCAGCGCATTCTCACCGCGTGGAGCAGCCGGGTGAGGCAAACTGGCGACATGCCAAACCTGCCTGTGCGCGCACAGAGGCTGAGGCAGAGGAGAGCGCATGCGCCTCTCATTCTTTCCTTATGACCAAGTCACCTCAAGATACTTCATACCAGCCACTCATTTTTGTTTCAGTCCACATTTACACAGCACCAATTCATTTTTGGCTTTACTGGCATCTGAAGGAATGAGTATGCCTTTTTGTGTATGTTGAAGATCGATAAACAAAATAGATTGGAATTAAATGCCCCCCTTCCCCCATGCTCTAAAGCAAATACCACAGCTTATGATAGCAAAATCTCTTATTTTAGCCTTTCTAGCAAATTTCTAGCAACAACTTCTCACTTTCAATGTTTAAAACATTCCTAATGGATTATTCATGGAATTATTTTAATTAACAAAGGGGAATTTAATTATGATGAATGAGAAGCAAAGAAAACAACAGAGTTTACAGTCATAAGCCATGACTTTGTGGGAATTACTTTCTCTTGGGTTTATCAGATAAGTCAGTTGTGGTTTTTGAAAAATGACCACACAAATGAGAGACCGTTATTTCCATTAGCTTTAACCTTATCAGTTTTCATGCATCAAAAAGATATTAAGAATAATCCACAGATCTTTAGACTGTGATGACTCCCAAGCAGCTCAAAGATGTCTCCTGTTTAGACCTAAGTGCTATTATGGTTTTGCGGAAAAACTTTACTGAAAAATCCCTTTTTTAAAGCTCTTGACTCAATTCTTCTTAGTTCTTGCTATGCAGAAGAACTCAGAATTCCATGAGAAAGAATATGGTCAAATATTCATACAATTAAGTTTGGTTTTAAAAAAACAGCTGACAGTTACCCTTATTATAAAACACTGGGGACCTAAATAATTATGAAGATTCGTTTCCTACATTCCTGTCATCATCTACAATCTTATTATGAAATGTGAGAATTGCTCAAGATTCTGAAATCTCAATATTATTTGCTTATTTCAAAACAAGTTTCTAATCTCATGATCAGGAAGAAATGCATTGCTGCAATATTTTTTTCCTGCCTTACCCAACTAGCATCTTCTTTCTCATGCACGATCTTACGAGGTATTGCCATTTTTGCATGGAATCTCTCAGGTTCATGTGCAAAATGCAATCTTATATGATTTCAGTGCATTATAAATTTATTCATTCTAATTTTGGAAGTAGTAGTATTGCAAAGTTTATGTGAAACAATCTATCTTTGTCATAACACTCATGATGCTCTGTAGAAGAACGTTAATTCTGTGCAGATCTTGTTAGTAAGGTTCACAATGGTTCATATTTCTACAGCAACACTTATGGCAGTCCAGCTATACTTTAAGTTCACAAAACATTTTTTTAAAAAGTTACTTCTCAGGGTGCTTTGAGTTTCTTGCTCCCTCCTTCCCCCCTCCCCTTGTTTTTACTTTTCAAACTGTCAGATGCAGTTATGAAAATGAAGGGAAAGGCCAAAGGTTTTATTTATTTGTTTTGAAAAACCCAAAAGGGAAAGAGAGGTTTTCCAAGAAGGCTTTTTCCCCACAGGGAAACAAAGAAAGAGTTCCATGCAACAGGGAACACATTTTGCTAAAGCAAAATCATCCATTCAGAGTCCAAATTATTGTTACTGTAAATATTCCTCACTCTACTTCCAAGGCACAGACAGGAGTGAACTGAGATCACTGAAATAAGCTGAGCTCACATCGTTCACGCTGTGTTAATACATTTAATTTATGCCCATCCCCTGTTTTTACCCCTCCTTTTAGATTTTTTTAAAGGCTTTTTAAAAAGAACTTTAAAATATGTTTTAGCTTTATATATGTAATTTTTTATCCTGATGACCCAAAGGTAACTGTTGACCCAGAGGCAACTGGACTTATTTTTTCTTGAAAATGTTTCACTTCTCATCCAACAAGCTTCTTAGATGAGAAGCAAAATGTTTTTTTTTTAAAAAAAGAAAGTCCAGTTTGCCTTTTGAAAAGCACCTTTGGAACAACCATGGCCTGGATGATTGAGAATCTCCATAGTCTTTTTATTCAGGCTGGGTTTTGAAGTAATAAAGACTTGATAAGTAAAGATTTGTTAGGCTTAGCCTCTCTCTCTTATAAGTACAAATCATCTTATTTACAAACAGGTACACAAACTGCATCAGAAAGAGGATTGAATAAGGTGAGTGGTCACATACTGTTATTTTGACTGAATGAAAACTCCTCTACGAAGGGGAAAGTAGAAGGGTGACTGTGACAACTAAAGGGAGATTACTTAAAAAGTAACAAAATTTAGCAGTGCAGTGTTGCTTTGAGTCAGGCAAAAGATGAGTAGATGAGATTTTTCTTCTGGAATGGAGCAAATGATTTAGGCAAAGGAAGAGTTGTGTGATGTTCCCTCAGTTTTGTAATGAACAAATGCATAATATTTATGTCCATGTGTGTTTGTGCACTTGCACATGTGTGCATGCTTTTGTGCGCAGATGGTGTTGTTTTATTAGCCGAGAGCACAATTTATAACAAATTATATACAATGCAACAGGAGGCAGGGATCTGAAAAGTAACTTAAGAAAGGTCAAGCTGATTTTGTTTGACAGGACACATTTGTATCTTCAAATAAAAGGTGAAAACTAGAATAAATACCGTAGATGAATTTGTGTGCTTGGAGAGACTATTTACTGAACAATAGAAAAGAGATGGAGAAATATTCAAACATGCAAATGCTGATAGAAAGGGAGTGAGTAGTATGTGATCTGTTGTACAGAATGAATGTTAGACAAAAGGAACAAAAATGGCTGTGCATAACAGCAGGTTTCTTCCCATTTTGTAATGTGGAAATTAGAGGTAGGTATCTCGGGAGAAATATTAAAATAAGTTGAATGAAATTAGAATAATTGGATGACATTGATGAAATTCTAGGAATGAGACGGGTTTAAGAAGGTAATCTATGAATCAGTTTATGGATGTGGTGAAATCAAAGATGGTTTGCAAGGGCAGAAAAGACCAACTCTGTGTACACATATATTTATGTATTTAAAATGTTTCTATGCTGCTCATTAAAAGAAATCTTGAAAAATTACAACACATTAAGTTAGTATAAATGAGATCTCCCAGATTTCCTTCCATCTTATCTGCTACTTTCTATTGTTCATCAGTACAGTACTTAATCTTTTACTACATGTTACATGAGGTTGCTCATTCTGAATAGGGTGATGAGTATGCATGTACGTATGCAATACATATATATGTAATACTTCGCTCCAAGTTCCACTTGTGTGTCCAAGATATGTCCCAATTCCTCTGTTTGTGTTTGGTTGCTACAAATCAGATTTGCAAAAATAAAATCACTGTGGGATCTTTACCTTGGATTAATGAAGATTTCAGATCTATAGTCACCTGCTAGTAATTTCTTCTTTTTTGTGATTTTTTTTAAAAAAAATAACGGTATTTATAAAATTAAAGCTACAGGAGATTCCAGTCTGAACCCCAGCTGACTGAACCACTGGAAAGTTTTTTTAAGGACAAAGGAATCATCATCATCATCATCATCATCATCATCATCATCATCATCATCATCATCATTATCATTCCTAATATCAACAAGAAATATATTGAGAAATTAAAAAATAATGTTCTTTGGCGCAGTAATCTGAGTGCCTTTTCTTTTAAAGCACAACTACTCTTCTGACGGACTGTAGCAATAAATACAAATACTACATACTAATAAAGGGTTTATGGATTGCAGCAGATGACCTGCATTGTTGCCCAGATCCCTAAACGCATAGTTCCTAGGTTATACATAGTTTGTTGTGAAAATGTATTTTTTAAATGTCACAATACACTAGCATTGTGTTCAGTCTTCAAACATTCTAGGTGCCGTCCCAATTTTCCACCAAGAATTGTCATTAATAGCAATAGCACTTAGACTTATATAGCTCTCCATAGCGCTTTACAGCAATCTCTGGGCAATTTACAGAGTCAGCATTATTGCCCTCAACAATCTGGATCCTCATTTTACCAACCTCAGAAGGATGGAAGGCTGAGTCAACCTTGAGCCTGTCAGGATCAAACTCCTGGCTATGGGCAGAATTAGCCTGCAATACTGCATTCTAACCACAGTGTCACTACGGCTCACCAAACTATATCTGTTGTCACCAAACTATATCCATTAATGTGCTGGAAGAAATTTAAAAATTAGTAATAATTTTGTCTGTATTTTGTTAATGCAACTGGTTGGTAGAGTAAGTTGCTTATTTTACCACAATAATACATTTTGCATTCAACCAGTTTATTAACCACAATTATTTATAGAATGTGCTAGTCAAATCCAAACAATCTCTGTTATGATTTGGCATGATTTACAACTGTAGCCGTCTTACAAGAGTTTATTATAGAGAAGTTAATCCAGATGGCTGCTGACCAGTGTAGATATGACTGTATACTAAAGGCAGGAAATTCACATATACATTCACCAAGCCACCACATATTAAGATAAGTGCAAAAAACTGTATAATACACCTGACAATTTCATCAAATGTTTCATCTTTTTTGTACTTCAAGAGAATTTTCCACATAATACTAGTACTGTAATTTGTAAACTAAAAAAATTCTGCTTCATTTAAAAAAAAACCTGAATGAATTCCATATTAGAAAGCTAAACATTTCCTCCCTTCCAATGAAATATATGTTAATTTAACACTTGATTCACCAATTGCTCCAAACCAAGATTTCATGATTAGGCTTCATTAATTTGTTGAAGCCACTGTTGGATGACTGTATATTTTAGTTAACTCATATACTATGGTTTACAAACCGCTCATATACTATGGTTTACAAACCTAGATTAAAACAAGATAAGCCAAAATGTAACAAATCATATTATAATTTAATGAGGTTGTGTATAATTAGTCTTAATAACCATAATTAGCTACAAAAAACCCTTGTGGGCTTAAGTTGCAGAGATGCAAACCATACATTACACTATTTCAGGAAAGCTGAAAGCAGCCCTAATATACTTAGTAAACAAGTTTAGCTTGTATTTTATATTTAAGCTTGTAATTTAAGATCCCTGTTAATCCCTGAGCTATGAAAAATGAGCTATGCTCAGTTTGGGAAAAGCAGCTGCTCAGGTTTTAAATTCAAGCTCAACTTGCACCCCCAGTTTCATGTGGAAATCATAAGAATGTATTTATTTATTGAATATAAATCCTGTTTTTCCTCTGAGAACTTAAAGTAGCCCTCACAAGGATTTCCCCTCATTTCATTCCTGCTATAGCCATCTGAAGAGGTAAGTTATAACCAAAGTTTTCAGGAAGAGTGAGTACAATAGTCTCTGCTTTACACCTCAATCTCTATTTTATGGCTGTGCCTGGGTTAACACATCACGACAAGCCATTACACAGTTTGTTTTTGCTTAGAGTAAGAATATAGCTACCATGACAGTGTTCTTAAATGTTAAACTATTAGAATGTAACTTACAGGGCACATTCAGGGTCACAGTCTGCATTTCATGCTGTGTAAACTATGTTTTTGCCTTGCAATTATAGTTGAGAGGATCAGTCTATAGTGCTGTTGCAGATGTTCTAAGACTTACGAGACAGCATTCTAGAGCAGGGCTTTTCAACCAGTGGTACGGGTACCACCTGTGGTACATTGGCACCTGGCAGGTGGTATGCGACCATCCTAGAAAAGTGGTAGCGGGGGAGGGGAATGAGCTGAACCGGTGGCAGCACCGCACAAGCCTGAGCGAGAGATGGCTGGAGCTGCAGGGCTGTCAGGACTCAGCGGAAGCACCAGGATCAGTGCTGCTTTCCAGCTGATCGGCGCTTCTTCTGGGCTGTCAGGGCTCAGTGGAAGCACCAGGATCAGCACCAGGCTCCAGCTGGAGCTCGGTGCTGATCCTGGCACTTCTGCTGAGCCCAGAAGAAGTGCCGATCAGCTGGAATTTTGCAGCCTCTCCAGGGTCTTGTGATTTACATTTAGATGCTAGGCAACTGATTCATATTTATGACAGTCACAGTGTCCCAGGGTCATGTGAAGTGACCAAAACCTGCTGCAACCACCCAGCAGACGGGGGAATAAAAACCAACCCCCCCACCCCTGCTGCCAATCCTCAACAGAAATGCTCACAACAACGAAAACCTCGTACAGGAGGAAGAGCGCCGCCAGGTGGGCAGGCAGGTGTCTTGCTCGGCTATGGCTTGGGGAGCACTTTTTTCAGTGCCATTGTAACTTCGAACAGTCACTAAGCGAACTGTTGTAAGTCGAGGACTTCATCACTTTTTTCCTTTTTTTTTTGGTCATCAAGTTTTTGACACCTTGCTATGCGACGGGTTGAAAAGCCCTGTTCTAGAGCTATACAATGAATTATATCTCAGAAAAATGGGAACATTGGAATAGGAACTGGTGTGCATATTCAGAACATGGTTCTATGCAACAAATGCAGGGTGTATCCATAATAATCCTACTGTCAAGGAACACTGGTTTAGTTTAAATTACTCTTTTGTTCTAGAAGGAAGACAGTTGTTGCTACATTCTACTCAGACAGGCAGATACAAGTAATAAATCCAACACCTATGCTAATAATGATACTATATAAATTTTCTTCATTTGTACATGCATGGTATCTTAGGCATGGACATTTTTTTCATTGTCTTCATGTCCCTGAGAAAGGGAACCTGTATATTCACTAATGACGTTCGACGGGGTAAGTGTTTGTTTACTCCACGTAAGGTGACTCCAACTGAGAAAAGGGTCTCTATGTCCTCTACGTTTTCTCAACGGGAAAAAAGGGAAAAACCTTTTACTAAAGTATAAGTTTTAACCGTCGGATCTTTAGTCTTGTCCTTCGTTAAAAAGACCAGACCATCCCATTTGTGGGAGAAAACAAAATTCAACAAAATGAAATGGATAATTTATTTATTTATTTATTTATTTATTTTATTAAATTTATACCCCGCCCTTCTCCCGGAGGACTCAGGGCGGCTTACAGCCAGTTTAAAACAATGATACAATACAATACAAAATTTAAAAATGATTAAAAATAAATATTCAAATTTGGCCGCTTCTACTAAAAATTTGATTAAAACCAATTAAAATACCCCTAGGCCAGTCCTGCCCGCTGAAATAACCAGGTCTTGAGGGCGCGGCGGAAGGAGGGGAGATCCGGAATCACCCGGATCTCTGGGGGCAGCTCGTTCCAGAGGGTGGGTGCTCCGACAGAGAAGGCTCTCCCCCTGGGGGTCGCCAGCCGACACTGTCTGGTTGACGGCACCCTGAGGAAGCCCTCTCTGTGGGAGCGTATCGGCCGGTGGGAGGTAATCTGTGGCAGAAGGCGGTCTCGGAGGTAACCAGGTCCAATGCCATGGTGCGCTTTGAAGATGATAATCAACACCTTGAAGCGCACTCGGAAGGCCACAGGCAGCCAGTGCAGCTCGCGCAGCAGCGGCGTTACATGGGAGCGATCACCGCCCGCGCGGCCGCATTCTGGACTAACTGGAGCCTCCGAGTGCTCCTCAAGGGAAGCCCCATGTAGAGAGCATTAGAGTAGTCCAGGCGGGAGGTGACAAGAGCATGAGTGACTGTGCGCAAGGCATCCCGGTCCAGAAAAGGCCGCAACTGGTGCACCAGGCGTACCCGGTAAAACGCCCCCCTGGCCACAGCCGTCAACTGGTCATCCAGTGTCAGCCGTGGATCCAGGAGGACCCCCAAATTGCGAACCCTCTCCGAGGGGGCCACGGTTTCGCCCCCTATAGTCAGCGATGGAGTCAGCTGACCATACCTGGGAGCCGGCAACCACAACCACTCAGTCTTGGAAGGGCTGAGCCTGAGTCTGTTTCTCCCCATCCAGACCCGTACGGCCTCCAGACACCGGGCCATCACGTCAAGGGCATCATTGGGGTGGCCTGGGGTGGAAATGTACAGCTGAGTATCATCAGCGTACTGATGGAAATCCACCCCAAAGCCACGGATGATCTCCCCCAGCGGCTTCACA
>NW_015386753.1:175433-184909 GCF_001527695.2 Protobothrops mucrosquamatus
TAAATCCTCTCAAGATCATCGTGAGACTCAGTGAGACTTCTTGCAATGGTGTCTTTTGGTGTCTGGTAGGTTGAAGGAGAAATGAGAATTGGTTTACTATATATGCAGGCAATGAACTAAGGGGCTTAAAGCTATTCTGTGCCTTTTGTATTTTGAGCAGAGATTTGCCAGCATCTTTTCAAAATGAGATTAAGACACCCTAACTCAAGCTGCTTTGTGCTTGACCATAATTTAGAAAGAAAACCCCAGAAAAACAAAGAAAAGACATTCTAAATAAAAAGTGCAGTTCTACATAGAATGCATATACATGTTTGTATTGCTTTAACTGCTCTTATCGATACTAAGGTCATTTCCTTGTTTAGGATTAAACTATTACGCTTGCAGAAATGAACAATGCAAGGTTTTCTGTTTCTTTTTTAAAAGGAAGTTGAAATGAATATTTTCTTTGATCTTTGTTTACATGGCACAGCTGTTTTTAAAAGCAAACAGCTGAATTTGCTTGTGGTCTAAACAGAGGACAATCATCACTTTATGACTGTATAAACCATCTTTGAGTCATGGAGAAAACCACATGTGCCAGACTGTACAATATTATAACCAAACTCTATTTCTTTGATTGCTTTGCAGGTTTCCTAGTAAAAGTCATAGCAGAAGTACAATGGACTGTAGGCTATTGGTCAGGTTTTTTTTAGTTGATTTTGAACTGTTAGAACAATTCCATTTGATTAGAGTACAGAAATGTAATTAAAACATTCCATTCAATTTAATTTTGTGGAAAAGGAGAGAAAGGTCACACTCCCCAATTATTGTGGTTAGCAATCACTTTCTTTTATTAATATTAGTCATATATTGGTTTGGACTGTTGAGGGCAGCATGCAACTTGGTATCACTCCAGAGTCTTCTGAGCCTCCTCTCATACTAACATCTTCCAGGTTTGCCAACTAATTGCTCAGATTTTTAAAATGTTTTGCAAATGATCCAGACATGTGCACATTCCACCCTACTGGTTTTATATTAAAAAAGCAGCTGGGGAGTTGATTTGGGCAGTTTTAACAATGTAGTTCCTTGCAATTGCTCCAAGGTTCCCAACAACACAGGCAAAGAGTGTTAGGGTAAAACTTGTCTTATTTAGATAAGTTCTATATCCCCCTTCCCACACACTATTCACATTAAGGGATTTACTACTACTACTACTACTACTACTACTACTACTACTACTACTACTACTACTACCACCACCACCACCATTACTACTACTGCTACTACTACTATTATTACTATTACTATTACTATTATTATTATTATTATTATTATTATTATTATTATTATTATTATTATTATTATTATTGCAGAATCATCTCTTCGCTACCCCACAGGCAGTCTTCAATGCCCTGTACCTGTTTAGCAAGTGATTCCCATCTCCTCTTGTAATGGTACATAGGAATGACACTAAAAGCTAGGGAAGAGTGGCAGCCAGGGCAATAGTAAGATAAGAGGCAGCCTCGTCCTCAGTAGAAATTTGGGCATGGCAAATACCTTAGAAGGGAGCTTCCTTAGTTTTTCAGACTGTAAAGCAGGTGGGGGGAGAAATGTACTTGCAAGATTATGTTAATGTAACCTTACAATAAAGTAGAATTAGTTCATCTGGGCGTATGTCTTCTCTGGACTACACCTCTACTCCAGCCATTCCATCATGGCTACAACTCGATAGGAAAAGTGCCTAGTTGGAATATGATAAGGAAATGATGACTCGGAGTTTTGCAGCTTTATAATAATTGCTTAGTGTCTTTATCAGATAAATGCATATCTTACTTTTGGACTATGGAGATGGGTAACTAGCAAGGTGTTTTATTTCCTTCATTGCATGGATGGGAAATGTTTATTGCACCAGGTCTTGTGTTAGCTTAATGCAAAATATTGATTAAGTAACACTAACATTGGTGTTACTTTTCCCATTTTTTAAACTCATTCTTTTTCTTTGTCAGTTTATTAGGCCATTTCGAAAACAAGTTGTCAAGAAAACTGACTCAAGGGAAAAAACAAAAAACCTCTAAAAAGCAAAACCAAAAAAATAATAAAATAAAACCGTGTGTGTGTGTGTGTGTGTGTGTGTGTGTGTGTGTGTGTTAAGAGAATCTGAACCATCGATAAGTCAGGCATGGTCATGTGATCTTTCACTTCATGACTGCATTGGTTACTGATAGAGTTCTCAATCCCATCTACAGTCAGTAAGCGAGGACTATTTGGGCTAAGGGAATACTATGGTTTTAGGGTACCTAAATTTAAGAGATTTGATAATGTTGATCAAAGACTCCTTGCTAAAATAGAACAATATGGTATTTTTAACAGTGGTGTCATTAACAAATGGATTTACAGTCCCCACATGTGGACATTAATTGATCTACAGTACATCTACATGGAGGAAGATAAGCAATGGAGTACTTCAAAGTTATATCCTAGGGCAAGGGCAGGCAACCTCGGCTCTTTTATGACTCGTGGACTTCAACTCCCAGAATTCCTGAGCCAGCATGGCTCAGCTTGGAAACCTCTCCCTTTCCCCTCAGCATGGCTGGCTCAGGAATTCTGGGAGTTGAAGTCCACGAGTCATAAAAGAGCCAAGGTTGCCTACCCCTGTCCTAGGGCCACTGCTCTTCAATAATCCGATCCAGTCCTGTACTATGTTCTCAAAGTAGCAATCACATGCCTATGGAAAGCTCAGCAAGTTAAACATCTTCCCACCTATTTCCAACAAAAGTATCAAAAATAGTGTATATTGTGCTACTAAATAACATACCTTGACTAAGGGCCATTAATAACTTTTTTCTAAATGATTTTGTCTGATCCATCCTGAGGTCATTTAAGGGTGGCCAGCCAAGTGTTACAAGATGGGGCAGTCTAGCAACTTTCCCAAGCAATACAGTACTTCCAAATGAAAGGGGTTTTTTTGCCACCTTCTTTAAATTACTTCTATAGGAGTTTTTTAAAGATCAACCTTCACAGCCACTCTTTCAAGGCAGAGCAAACAAGGGGAAGCTACCGTAGTCACCCACAGGAAAGTTTCTGACTTTCCAAATAAGTCTAGTTCAACCCTTGGGCATCCTGACCTCTGCCCCACAGCCATCATAAAATTGAAAGAGACCTTGAATGTTTTATAGCCCAGCTGTCTATTCAGGAATCCTCAAACATCACTCTACGCCTGGTAAATAGGAAGGATGAAAAGAGTATACAAACTAGGTCAATGTGGAGGCAATGCATGCAGAGAGAGGCTGATCTTAAGGATGTAGTCCAAATTTTACAGAAGAGTTGGGAGTTGGCAGAACCTTTAAAACCTTTGTAGACTTCAAAAAGCAGAAGGACATTAGGATGATGAGCTGTTATTCCCCTTCTATGGCAGATGAATGCTTGGTTATTTCCCCAGTATGCAACACTGTATGACATTTCCCATAACTCTTAAAGGCCTCTGGATGGGAGAGAGCTCATGAGCAGTGTTAAACTCCTTGTCCCTTCCTGAAGTGTCCCCTCTCCACAGTCTTTCCTGCACAAAGCCCAGAAACTCTAAGCATAGCCAAGGATTTGGCTCCTTTGGCTCAAGAGGAGCAAGAGTTCACACACACACCTTCCAAGAGGGACACTGTCAACTTCACCTGATTTACCTAATCCCATTGAAGACTCTTAAATCAGCCATGCAGACTCACATCCATCTCATGGATTGAGATCTTCCTGTTTTAAGGAGCATATCTTGGGATTTAAAGATCAGATTTCACGAGGAGACATTTTAGGATTTTGGAGCAGTTTCATTGTCAAGAAAGCCAAGTAATGCAACAGATCAATTGTCTGCTTATGGAAATCTATCAGAATATCTAATTAGAAACAATCAAAATAAAATAAAGACTGGGGAAGAAAATTATTATTGGGTATTATATGGACATTTTGTTGTAGTTTCAGATTTATCTTAACAAAACAAATGTGTATTATAGCAACATGCAGATGATTAATGTTTCCTATTTTCACATAGAGTACTTCCTCTTAGAAAAAGCAGCAAAAACAAATTTGTGGGGAAACAATTGGAAAATTCCTGTCTGGCTCCCTTGGGACAATAAGAAAAATAGTATGCAATACACCATAACAAAAAGACAAAGTATGACGGAAACACAAAACCCACAAAGTAATTAAGAATTGAGGAACCTTCCAAATACCTTTACAAATACAATTGCTTTCCTTACATGGATAGCTGAACATGTGCATTTGTGACAGGAAAGCTCAAAAAATGGTAACGACAGCATTGTGTCTTGTGCCATGAACCTGTTCTTGGGAGCATATAAAAGCTCAAGAAATCTTATGAGCAAGAACTAAAATTCTTCACAACTTCAGCCAGCATATAAAGGGCACCTTGACAAGCTCTGGCATTAAGAATTGATTCCTATAGAGTTTTCAGATAGGTCTGATGTAAAATCCATTTTTCTAAACAGAATGCATCATTCTGTTGACACAGCCTTTCCTAAACATACATATTATTATCTAGTCCTATAATCTTATCTATATTTTTGTGGTTTCCCCGTCTTAACCCGTCCTTTAACATAAATAGATTTTTATTCTACTCTCGATCAAAACCTATCACCAATTTCGTAGTCCAATCTTGTCACCAAGAGTTGGAAAAATTACGGCGCTGGGGGTTGGCCAGCATTCAGTTCCTGATTTGTGGTCGTAAGTCGAGGACTACCCAACCGGTCGTAAGTCGAGGACTTTCCCTGCCCGGGAGCGCTGCGCATGCGTGGCTCCGCCCCCTGCGCCGGCTGAGGCGTAGCTGGCAAGCAGCAGAGACGGAGCAGGCCGACCACCAGCTGGCCCAGCTCAAGGGAGGTAAGGCACCCGCCGGAAAAGGGGAAAAAATGGCGGACAGCCTTGCTTGGCGACCCCCGTGAAATGGTCGATCGACCCCAAATGGGGTCGCAACCCATAGGTTGAGAACCGCTGGGTTAGAAGCTGGAAGACTGTAAATTCTAGCCCCACCCTAGGCGCAAAGCCAGCTGGACTCTCTCTCAGCCCTAGATGGGGGCAAATCATTTCTTGCCAAGAAAGCTGCAGGGACCTATCTAGGCAGTTGTGAAGGCATATAAATAAATAAATAAATAAATAAATAAATAAATAAATAAATAAATAAATAAATAAATAAATAAATAAATAAATAAATAAATCAATCCATCCATCCATCCATCCATCCATCCATCCATCCATCCATCCATCCATCCATCCATCCATCCATCCATCCATCCATCCATCTTTTGTTACTATCAAAATCAGTTCAGTGGTAGAGGTAGAATACAGGCAGTCCCTGGGTTAAGAACCTCTGACTTAAGGACAACCCCTAGATATAAATGGGCTGCCTATTTGGTTTTCTAAACTTAAATGAGAGCAATTGAAAACTGGGTTCAGTGCTCAGAATCATGTCTCATTTTTTTGTGGTGAAAACGTTAGCACAAAATACATAGTCAATAGGTATATTCTGAAATAAAACATCAATAGGCTTCCATGTTTACAGCAGGGATAAAAAGAACAGAACTGGAATGAGACTTAGAAATAAGATAGACTTTATGGCTTTAATATACTTCTTTGGTTTGGATTGTGAACAGAAAAAATAGGATGCTGGAAATGTTAGCAAAGTTAAATGTTTACACAGATCAAATTAAATTTGTTCTCATTTATCTTATGACTCAGTAACTTGTGATGCTGTTGTGAAGTGTACAACGAATGAATAAAATTTGTATTTGGAGGCATATAATAGTAAAAATATGCAATGAAATAATCCTTAAGAGTCACCTCAGACTTGCGTATCATTTTTAGTAGATCTGTGGATGGGTATCTTTCTGGAAATAACGTATTATTTACCCATCACACAGTGTATCTCAACTTAATATTAAGATGAGTGGACTTCAAATCTGTAAGCTGCTCAGAGTCAATTTTTGCAAGATGGTCAGCCATATAAAATTGATTCATAAATAAATAAAACAGCTAGCATGAAACATTGCACTAAAGTCATAATTTGAGATGATTGGTTTTGACTTAATGTGTCATATGAATCTAGCCATTGTGATCAATTATAGCTTATTATCAGGGATTCTTTTTGGAGGGAGGTAATCACGATTAGGGCCCAAAAGACATACATAGATAAGCCCCCATTCAAAATACTATTCATTACAGTATTTGAAATCAACAGACATATCTATATTTTTCATTTAAAGTAGTAGAACTACTCAGTTAAAATATAATCTTGGGAGTTAGTTTTATACATACAGTAGATATTCCCATAAACTCTTATTTCCTAGACCATTGATTTCAGAGGTCCTTGGTGCTCTCTGAGCTTGGTTGTTTTCTCAGCAGTGCTCAGACCACTGATGATGTTATCTAGTTTGGGTAATGAAACGTCTGCAAGAAAACAATCAAGCTCAGAGAATACCAAGGACCCCTCATTTCAATCCTGAGCTACAAAAATTCTCCTTTATTGGTACCGTTGATGTCAAAAGATTAAAATACAAAAAGGAATCATATCAGCAATGAGCAGCTCAGACTTTCTGTTCTCTCACATTCTGAAAAAAGTCCTGCTTAATATGTTATGAGAATCCGGCTTAACTGTCAAGCAAACCATATCTTAGGGAACATGGAAATGCGAGTCCAGTTTTAAATTAATATACTTGCTGCCATTCCTACTGTCTGTTGAATAAAATACCAGAGGTATTCCTTCTTCTCCATACTTTCTATATTAATATATTATGAATGAAGCAAGAGAGCAGCAGCCATGATGTGGATAAGAGCTAAGAAACTATTAACATTTAAATACCAGGCCTGCTTACTTTGAAAGCATCAATCTCTACATTCTCGGTGCAAATATGATGCCATACCATAAAGTAAATGGTACAAAGTGAATGGTCCCTCTTTAAGCATAATGAATTTTATGTATGAGCCATGATTATGGTTGACTGGATAAGCCACAATTGGCATTCTTCACACTGCATGCTAACTAAAGCCAAACAAATCACATTATGACAGACATGTCAAACACAAGGCCCGGGGGCCAGATGCGGCCCGCGAAGTGGTTTCATGTGGCCCGTGAAGCCATCCTGGAACAATGAGGGAACGGCCCCCACTGCCTTGGCCCTGGCCCAGGCCAGCTGGGAGCCAATGTACAATTTTGTGGTGGCCATCTATGCTGAAATGCATTCAGTCTTAGCTCCACAAGGCCGTCTAGAAACAGCGAGGAACCAGCCCCTGCTGTGTTGGCCCCGCCCCCTGGGTGCATGCTGGGGAGGTATCACCCTTTGTGAGGAATGAAGAAATGGACCATGCCTTGGCGCTTGCCCCAGTCCCACCCCCTTCTGCCAGAGACCCTCAGATCTGTCCCACTCCTGCCCAGGCCCCCACAGGCACCCTTGACGCAAATGATGTAGAGCTGGCCATGCCCACCCAGTAGGCCACACCCACTCCATCCACGCCCACCCAGTAGGCTGCACCCACCCTGGCCACACCCACGCGGCCCCCCGAGGGCAACCGCAATGCTGATGCGGCCTTCAATGAAATTGAGTTTGACATCCCTGCATTATGACCTAGCAGGACAGGGAACTCAGCCAATTACTTTGTTCTATCTGTTCTGCTACGGTTATTGCAAAAATACAAATAATTATCTATATACCTAGCCTGCAGTTACCCAGGAGGAAGCCACATTGATCATGATGAGACACACTGATAAGTAAATAGGCAAAGCATTTTGCTCTTATTATGCAACAGAGAAAATATTGGCAGATGCATGAAAAAGATCTGAATGGTGATTTGTACTAGAAAACTAAACTTCCTTTATTTTCAAGGGGGAATATAACATCTACTTTTTGAATCTTGTGTCTTCTCTAAGTAGTTCAGAATTTGGTACATTAGAACCTAAATAGAGCAGCCCTATACTGTCCTACCTTGTGGCAATGAGAGACCTCTCATTTTACTTTTGCAAAACTTTAGACTTAGGAAAAAGTAGGCTCAATATAGAAAATGGTGGAATAACACACTAACCAGGAAGGCAAGGACAGTGGGAAAGTGGTAGGGATAGGCAACCTTGGCTCTTTTATGACTCGTGGACTTCAACTCCGAGAATTCCTGAGCCAGCCATGCTGAGGGGAAAGGGAGAGGTTTCCAAGCTGAGCCATGCTGGCTCAGGAATTCTGGGAGTTGAAGTCCACGAGTCATAAAAGAGCCAAGGTTGCCTACCCCTGACATAGTCCAAACACCTTTAGCAACTTTGGACCCAAATTAATGCTCGGATAGAAAACTCCCAAGGAATCCCAGGATTTTAGGCTGGACTGAGAATTTGAAAAAGAAAAAAAAACAAACCTCAGATGATATTTCCCATATTTTTGTAAAGAAAGCTACATGGAGGTACTACAGTTGCCAGGGGCCAGGTTTAGCTGAAGGTAAACATTATCTCTCATATGAAATGATCCTTGTATAACCACAATTACATTATGTTCAGCAACTTTATGCAAAGCGCAGAAACAGAGTAAGAAAAGATAAACCAAAGAAATTAAAGTCATAAGATCAGGAAATACAGCTAAACCTAGTTTATGCCAACTCATCAAGGAGAAAATCTATGTGATTGCTAAGAGTCAACACCAACTGGATGGCACATAATCAAAAAAGTTTATTCCAACAGCATTCACTATATTTCTTCATAGCTTTTTATATTCATCCTTATTTACACTGTGTCTACACTTCACTTCATACACTGTCCTTTCTTCCTTAAACGTCTTGCCTGTCTCTTTTTGAGCATCAAAGCGCCATCCGACTACCTCTTTCTTGAGCTTCCCTTCTTTTCAGCCCATTCGCTCTTCCTTCAGATACCGGTATTAGTTCTGAACTTCTGCCCTTAATTTCATCCTCACTCATTCTCTGCTCACCAATCCCCTCAATATCCTCTTGTACTGATTGCTCATGTTTGCACTCAGCCCATATTTATTCAGCATTCTTTAATTCTTTCCTTCATATCTTGGTTGTTGGGGGGTGTGTGCATACCCTTTTGCACACCCATTCTCGCTGCATTCAACTTTTATTGTTTTCCTGACATTTCCAACTCCCATTTCCATTATCCCAAGTGTGCAGATGTGCACTCTTACCCACAGTATAATTTATTTTGGCAAAAGACATATTACCTACTATCTTTCTACCCAAATTTGCATTACTCATCATAATGTTGTGCAACGCCAGGTCCGTAGTAAATAAGGCCCCCCTCATTCAAGAGCTTATTCAAGAGGGGGGAGCGGACCTGGCAGGTATCACCGAGACCTGGTTGGGCATGGAAGGGGGAGTTCCCCTTGTTGATCTATGCCCACCAGGTTTCCAGGCATTCCATCGGCCGAGAGCCCGGGGTAGGGGCGGTGGGGTGGCGGTCATTATAAGGGAGAGCCTATGTCCAAGGGAGGCCACTGTGCCTCAGATAGACG